>NW_005355115.1:1761390-1784121 GCF_000412655.1 Myotis brandtii
TTATGTACAACAGGATATTGTAAAAATTAAGTTAAGAAATTTTTATTAAAACATTTCTTACATACCATTATATTGGCTGGGCCGCAAAAATATTTGTTGTGGGCTGCATGTGGCCTGCGGGTCACGAGTTTGACGTGCTTGAATTAGAAGATCACTGTTTGACTCTTGGTCAGGTCACTTGCCTGGGTTGTGGGCTCCATCTCCAGTAGGGGGCATGCAGGAGCAGCCAATCAATGATTCTGATCATTGGTGTTTCTGTCTCTCCTCTCCCTTCCTCTCTGAAATCAATAAATCAATATAAATATATTTAAAGAAAGAAAGTGACTCCTTAAGTCAATCCTGTGGGAGGCCTGCAACTGCTGGCCCTCTGGAGACCATGATAGGCAAGCCTTGGGGTAAGGCAATACCTGCAAATGGCAGCAAGAATGGAGAGCCGGGGTCATGGATGGGACCACTGAGCTGCTGCATCAGCAGACTCCGAAACCGGTTCTAATTCTGTATTTCCGGTTCTGTAATAGAGTCCAGGTTGTTTGAGAGTGGTTTTGTTTAGTTTATTATTATTATTATTGTTATGAATGGCCGAAGGCATCCTAAGTGGCATATTAGCTAAGTTTGTTGTTGTTATTAACTTATGAGGTGATCATATTGCTCACTCAGGAAGAGTCCATGTTTCCACTGTTTGAATGCAGAGGGTTTGCTCTACAGGCTGACCCAGGCAGGCCGCACGGGAGACGGCATCTCTCTGTGTCTGTACTATGATGAAACCTATGGCATACGAGTGGCAATGACCATGCCTTGCATTGAGAACTGAGTCCTGTTCCAGAGAAGCTTCCAGAAAGTGAACTTGGAAGTGAGAGTATCTCATTATACTCAAAGGTGTTGTGAGCTGTGTCTCTCTTTTTTTAAAAAATTAAATCTTTATTGTTCAGATTATTACAGTTGTTCCCCCCCACCATAGTTCCCCTCCACCCGGTTCCCACCCCACCCTCTGCCCTTACCCCCCCTCCCACTGTCCTCATCCATAGGTGTACTATTTTTTTCCAGTCTCTTCCCGCACCCCCCACACCCCTTTCCCCCCAAGTGTCTCTTTTATTTTTCTGTCTAGTAGCTGAAGTCCTCAGAGTTCCAGTAAGTTTTACCTTGCGGGAAAAGGCATGGGGTATCAGACTGGAGAGGTAGGAAGCTCAGGATTGAAGAAAACAAAGAGGTCAGAATTCCAACCATGTGTCCATCATTAAACTTCTATGTGACCTTGAATAGGCCCCTTTCTGGGCCTCCGTTTCCCCAAGGCAGTTATTGAGGTCCCTTGCCAATGAGATGATGAGATTCCTGATGAAGAGTAGTTATTGTTCATAAAGGATTATTTAGAGTGAAATGGCATTTCAACCAATTGGAATTCATTCTGTTGGAAGGTCTCACTCTGGTCTTTAATAGAAAAAAGGTGATCACCAGGAAATACATGAACATTAAGAATTGGGGGACTTTTCTCTTTTACAGTAAATTTCAGGCTACCTTGGAGTCAGTTCACACCCATAGCAGCCCCTTATCTTTCTAGTCTACGTCCAGTGAAATCCACAGCTATAGGCAATGAAAATGACTGTGGGGCCCTGCAGTTAAGTTTGTTAAATTGCAATTATTTATGTAGAAAATAAAGCAGACTCAAATTTTGGGAAGATTTTAAATGAAAGGTATGGATGTTATTTTTAAAGTTTGAGTTTAACCCTTCTTTAGCTAGAATAGCTCAATGCCCCAAATCATCTTATTTCCGAGTTTATATAGGACTTGGAGTCTAAACTGCACAAGGTACATAATACAGACATGGTGACAGAGACCAGCTTGGAATCAAGTACTCTCCCTCCTGTGGAGCAGTGCCTGGTTGCACGTCAGTTTGTATTGACCTGGAATTGTTCCTGTGTTAGCCACTCCCCACCATCCTCTCCCCAATTAAAAACTCGGCTCCTTTAAGGGATGGATGTAGGTTATCCAGTGCTGTGCCAGGTCTCACCTTGGCTAGCACTCAGCAAATATTAGATGCTCGAAAATATTTATCATGGTTGGCTGGAGAGGGCATGAGACGGTATTCTGGATTTCTGGGTTCACCTCAGATCTCACTCTTCCTTTCCCCAAAGTCCCTGGCACCCACTGCACCTTGTTTCTGAAAATGGAGTGATAACAGAGAGCCAAGGAGAAAAACGGGCATTTGTGTTAGTTAAATATGTTTCTAATATACTTCTGAAGCATGGATGGTTCTAAAACAGTCCATACAGCATGTTTCTGTCTGTCTGAAAAGATGAAAAGCTGCCCAGTGCTCATTGGATCACATGGTTGTGATTAGGTAATGATTTAGTTAGTTTCCCAAGTTGGCCACAAAATTCTGCTTAGATTGGGTGTTATATCAAAAAAATGGATTAGAAACTTTGAGATGAGGATGGCTCTAGTCTTAGAATTATCTGGCTACATAAGGATTAAACAAATCTATCTTTTTCTTCCTGAATATATATGTTCTTTAGAGAGAATTGAGAAAATACAGAGAAGCAAAAAGGAAGACATTAAAGACTACCTGTAATCCTTACACCCAAAGGTAACCACTATTAATTTGTAAATAATTACATTTCTAGGCTTTTGACAGCTGTTATTGAGAACTGACACCAATGGACTTTCCTGCCTCTATGTTAAACAATTATGGGTCAATGATATTTTCCTATTTTGTGCCAAACAATGCTGGAGCCAGACAACAATAACTTACTACTTACTCCAGAAAATCCTTGCTTATTTATGAAGACCAACAGATTGCTCAACAATATTTGCTTCAAGACCTTACCTTACAGTGCCCACCAATGCAAAGCCCACTGTGCCAAAAATTGCCCAACCCCAACCAGTCCCTACGTGGTAAGATCTACCTCAGCTCTGGCCTCGAAACCCTATAAATATTCTCCCTCAGTTTTGCTCTTCAGAAATACTACCAAAGCTTTGTCAGGAAGGTGTTCTTTATTGAAATAAAACCGATAAACTTCCCTTTTCTTGATCAGCGAGTTTCTCGTGTGTGTGTGTGTGTTTTTTGTAATTGTCAGCTAACATTCTACATCCTGTTTTTAATGTTTTTCACTCATATATCATGAACACATTTCCTTGCCTTTTTTTCATCTGTAACATCATTCTTATGTATCATAATAAATTTAACCAGTTCCCTATTATTTGGTCTTTAGGATATTTCTAATTTCTTACAACAATGCCATAATGAGGTACTAAGAAGCTAGATTCTCCATTCTCACTATTTCCCCTCAGAATAGGTTTCTGGAGATGAAATGGCTAGTAAATCAAAAAACATGCACATTTTAACTCTCCTGATATATATTGCTAAATGTGCTTCCAGATGAGCCCAACTTTTCTCTTACCAGAGTGCTTATTTTCTTACATCACTGCCAGCATTGGGTTTTATCGTTTTTTCAATTCTTCTTAGTTTCATATGTGCAGTAGACCTGATGGTTATGCGCTTGTTGAGGCTCTCTCCTGGGCACACAATTCCACTTTCTTTACTGTCTTCAGGTTTTGTCTCTCGCAGAGGGCAGCGTGCTAGCTTCCTCCTCTGCAGCGCAGCTACTGTGTGTCCACGAGCTGCCACATCACGGAAGGAGTTGACGATAAACTGGTTCTTGGGGCAGTTGTTCCCCTTTGGGCTTCTTGGTATATTTCTAAGTAGAAGAAAAAATGTAGAATGTCTCCTTTAAATAAAACATGAGAAAATTTAAAGAGATAAAAATCTTTAGGCCACACAAGAGTTGCCATCCTAGATCAAACCCAGAGTATATATCCTGCCAGTAGAGTCTCAATATTAGGAACATATTATGGGAAGGTATGTACGTGCGTGGGGGGAGGAGTACTTTCTGGCTTATAGTTTTGAAAACATTAGTTTTGGACTTATGAAGAATTATTTTCTATCAGAAATTTCCACCAGAAACTCTCACAATTCATGGAGCTCTTGGCCTTCAGAGTAAGGTCAGCCCTGTCCTTAGGGAAGATGAGTATGCATAAAGTAAAGAGAGAGAAAAAATGGCAAGTTGGCAGGCACTGCACTGGGATTTGTGGAAGTGTGTAGGGGAAGGGAAGTAAGAGAACCTGAAATGCTAAATCTGTATTTCTAGGGTAATGATCTCCAAAGTACTGTGGCCTCTAAAATAAGACCTCAGAGACAGGCACATTTTCAGTCTTCAGTGCTAGTTTAAATAATGGGGAAAGGAGACTTTCTATTCACCTGGAACCAAAGGACTTTTGGGACATGGTGGTCTTCGATCTTTTCTTTTGCGCCCTCCACACCCTCCTGCATCCCCCAACTCCTTGAGTACTATTTGTTATCACCATGTGTCTGTGATTCTCCGAGAAGTTCTCAAAAATCAAATCAAGATGGCCCTGCCTATCTGGCCCTAATGTATCAAAATGCCATATAACCTGAAAAGAAAAGCTAGGAGAAAGGTGATGAATGTGAAAGAGCATGAGATTCTAACTGAACCACTACAGAGTACAGACTGCAACAGTTCCAAGTTCAACATCCAAGAGAGACATGGAGCCCAACAGCTATCATGCGGTTATTTAATTCTAGAAAAGGGAACTATATGAGTGTGTTGAGGGGGGTAATGAAAGGAGCAGTTAAAATGTAAATTGCCCACGAGAGACTATTTTAAAATGCTGTTTGGAGTACCTTGCAAGGAGCTCCAAAGTCAATAATAAAAGACCCTATAAATGCATCAAGGCAGAAAGCCAAGTAGATGATCAGTGAGATCACTTGACCCAGAACTGCACCGGGGGGTGAAATGGAGACAATATGAAGAGGCAGTTCTTTTCCTTTTCAACGCTGTAAAAATGAAGAAAGATAATGTGGACACCCCCACTTCCTCTTTTGAAAAACATTGTCATGAATATGGACACAAACACAAATAGACTTAATGAGCTGAGGGCAACGGATGCCAACAAGAGGTATCCTGAGGGAAAAGCCATCTGGGTAAAATTCTTGGTTAAAAGATGGGAACAAGCATCCCTGGGAGGGGCTATAACAGATGCCATCCAGGCAGTAATACAGTCCCAGCTGCACCCACAGAATATCGATTCTCTGAGATATTGGCCCAAGGCTACTGTGTCCAAAAGACCAGCCAAATGCTGGGCTTCCTCAGGAAAGGCCTTGGCATGACACAGAAAGCTTTGCTTTTCCTGGTGTAAAACCAGGGCGTGGGCATGCCTGTCTGCGGTTCTGATTGCCAAATGCCAGAGATTATCAACGGTGGTGATCGCCACCATGTTGAAGGCCTATCCTGGGTCTTCTGGTGCTAAATGGAATGTATTTGCATGATCTAAAATTCTTTTCATAATTTAAAAAATTTTTCAATTACAGTTGACATTCAGTATTATATTAAAGGTGAAAGGGTTAAGAAGTACAAATTGGCATTACCCCAAATTCTTACAACATTCGCATAATGCATACCACTTTTTCATTTACAGAATGGGGCTCTGAGGCCCACAGCAGTTAAGCAAATTGCTCATGTTCACAAGCCAGTAGGAGTTAGGATTTCTACCTAAAAGACGGATACCAAGTCTTAAAGGTGAGGAAGATAGACTGAAACAGAAAATAGTTTACTTTAATCAGAGGGGCAGAACTGTAATATGATCAAACTCAAAGTAATGAAAAGCTTGTGAGTTGATCACCAGGTATAAGAGTGAGCCAGGTGACACATAGTATGGGAAACCCTGAAACAGCTAAAATTAAAAGTACAAATTGCTTAATAATGGGTCTTGGAAACTGTTCTGTATAAGTACATAAAGAGCTTCCTCAGTTGTTGATTTTATAAGGGCACAGTTTTCATCATATGGATGTACCTTTATTTGTAAAAATATTTAATTAAAAAAGCATGCACACAATACAAAGCAATCGTGCAGTTCAAGAAGCATTACAATAAAAAGCCAGTGACCTTTTGGCTGCAAACATTCTCATCCGTTCCCCAAAGGCCCCACTGCTAACAGTTTCTTGTATTTACTTCCAGAAAATTTCTACGTGTACACACACACATCACATTGCACATACATGTTCTTGTTTTGTGAGAATATAGGATATGTGGGTGTATATGCATGTGTCATATGTATTTCATAAAAAATAGGAGGGCAGGTTTTTTTTTATCTTGAATTTTTTTTACTGAATATATCTTGGGGAGCTTTTTGTGCGAATTCATGTTTCACATTCTTTGTAACATCTGTATAGTGTTTCATTGTGTGAATGTAACTCAGTTCACTCATCCAGTCTTCGTTTAATAGACATTTAAGGCCATTTCCAGTCTTCTGCTTTTGAAATAATACTGCAGTAAACCATCCTTGCAGGTGATTTTCTTTAAAAAAATATTTTTATTTATTTCAGGGAGGAAAGGAGAGGGAGAGAGAGATAGAAACATCAATGATGAGAGAGAATCATCTGTTGGCTGCCTCCTGCATGCCCTGCACTGGGGATTGAGCCCACAACCTGGGCATGTGCCCTGACCAGGAATCAAACCATGACCTCAGGTTCAGAGATCGATGCTCAACCACTGAGCCATGCCGGCCGGGTTGCAGATGATTTTTAATGTGTGAGAGCAAATATTTGCAGGATACGTTTCTGGTATGATTATCAGATTCCAGAAAAAAATTTTTCATTTTTATTGTAATTTTAAATAGTAAATGAATTCAAATGGTTTACAAATTAAAATAGCTTAACAAAATAAATATTGGAAAGTTTCACCACCCACACCCCTGATCATTATACTTCCTTCACCATCTGTAAACAAAGATTATATTAGTTTCTTGTGAATCCTTCCAGATTATTCTTTATTCAGTTGCAAGAAATAAAAATTATATTTTATCCCCTCTGTTCTCATCCCAAGAGTACATACTGCATACATTCTTCTATATCTTACTTTTTTTTTGCTTAATGTATATTACAGATCTTTCCATAAATGAAATAGGGTTCATCCCCTTTATTTTTACAGCTGCATACCACTTTATATTGTAGATATTTTATAACTTAATTAGTTCTCTGTTGATAGACACTAAAATTATTTCTATATATTTGCCACTGGAAACAATGAGTAAATGTATACATAACTCATTTTACACTTACATGAATAGATATATGAAAATGCAGATGGTATGCTACCATTTGTATAAAGAATGCAAAGCTGAATTATATATCTGTGTTTGTGGGGAATTTTTAATAATTCCTTGGAAGGATAAACAAAAAGCTAATAATGTTTCTTGTTAGGAAGGATGGGAACTGAATGGAAGGGAGCAAGATAGGAAGGAGATTTTTCTCTATACATCTTTTTATGTTTTATTATTTGAATCGTGTGAATCTGCTACAAGGCTACATGCCTATTTAAAAAATTATGTAATATGTGTCAAGATCTGTTTATGACATGTTCAGATGAACTCATGGGGGTTATTGTTTTTAACCTCTAGGATCTTGGAGCAAAGTTATAATTGGCCGTCATGCTTCTCTTCCAAATCCATCCCTTGGTTCTCCACCTGGCTTGTAGCACAACCACCAGCATCAGTGTCCACACATTTTCTTTCCCTGGTGATTAATTTAATGTTTCTAGCATTATCCCCTTTTCCTGAAACCCTAGTGACAATGGGAATCCCAGTTAACAGACCCTTCCTGCAGAATTAAATTAAGGAACTTGATCAATAGAAAATACGCCAAATCATACAGAGATCCAACATTAGGTGAGGAGACCTGTGGCTGTGGAGAATCCCTGGGCAGCCTTGGTTGGCAAAGCCCATTCAAGGGCCCACTTGTGAAATCAGACCACACACGGCCTTGTGCTTCAGGCCCCAGGGATCCCTCAGGACTGAACCTGTGAAGCTGATTTCACTTCAGTCCCCTTCTCTGACTGCTGCTTCTGTGCATACCCAACAGTCTCCGACCACTTGGACCTTCTGAGAACCTAAAGTCTGATGTTGTCTTCTTAGTGTTTCTTTAACCATGCACCCTCTACAACAAGTCATGCTATAACAAGAAGGAGGCATCAGCAGAATTCAAGCCATTAAGCTTCGTAGATCATTTTTTCCACTTCTTCAAATTCACTCCCCCTGCCCCACTCTCTTAAGAGTCCTCTCAGTGACAATTAGGTCCCCAGGGGCTTCCCTGCCCCTCTGGCTAACGGCTCCCTTCTATATTTGTATTATACTTCTATTACACATGAGTTTATTGTACATTATATTACATCATATAAGTTATCTCTTTTTAGAATGAGAACAAAATACATAAAAAAGCCATTGGCCCTTTTAGTGAGTCAACTCAAAGTTCAGGTGACCATAGATACAAGACCCCACAGCATTCCAGGTATTCTTAGGATAAATGATATGGATAGTAACTTTGCTTTTTTACATATCCATACATTATGGGTTGAATTATATCTCCCCAAATGATGTGTTGGACTCCTAACACCTGCTACCTGTGAGTGGGACCTTATTTGGAATAGTCTTTGCAGATGTAGTCAGTCTGAGATGAGGCCATACTAGATCAGGGTGAGCCCAGCTCCAATAGAACCGGCATCCTTATAAGAAGATGGAAATTTGCACACACACACACACACACACACACACACACGCACACACACTGAGGAAGCTTGGCTGTGTGAAGACAGAGGCAGAGATTGGAGTCATGCTACCACAAGCCAAAGAACACCTGGGGCCACCAGAAGCTGGAAGAGACAAGGAAAGGTTTGCCCGAGAGGCTTTGGGAAAGTGCATTCTGCCAACACTTTGATTTTGGACTGAGAGAAAATACATCTCTGTTGTGTTAAGACATCCAGATTGTGGTACTTAGCCGCGGAAGCCCTAAGAAACTAATGTGCCATGTATTTGCTCGTTCCTAAATGATGTCATACGTGCGCCCCTTCCCTGTTCTGCTTCCACATATTCCCAGCCAAGATGGAAGGTCACTCCAACATCTTCAGAGAGGCTGCCTGCTGCACCGAAGGTGGGATGTCAGCGTCCCATGCCCTGGAGTCTGAAGCCAAGCAGCCTGCTCATGCCTCCTCCCAGGCACCCCCGTGAGCATTCAAGAGCTACTGCACTGAATGGGGCACAGGTAACACCCAGGAATGTTCAGGAAATCAATCAGAGGTCTGGCTCCATATCAT
The DNA here is from genome assembly GCF_000412655.1 of Myotis brandtii. NCBI lineage: Eukaryota > Metazoa > Chordata > Mammalia > Chiroptera > Vespertilionidae > Myotis > Myotis brandtii. The sequence continues at coordinate 1,770,549 of NW_005355115.1, forward strand.
CCCACAAAGGGCTTCCCCACTGGCTGGCCTTGGCTCCAGGCATTTGGAAAATGTCTTCCTTTGCTTCCTTCCACCTCATCCTGCAAGGAGGCACCCACCAGCTTTGTCCACCCAAATGCCTTTGAGCTCTGCAGTGTCGAGCAAAGGGCAGAAAATGCCCATTTGCAGAGCTGTTTGCCTGAAGAGCACCTGGAGGACGTATTTGGCAGGTTCTCCCTTCAGATTTCCTTTCAGGTGATCATGGATTTGGCAATGGAGCACTTGGCTAATCCTCAAAGAACACAAATCAAAACGCCCCATCCTCCTGCCCCATAATTATGTTATCCAGTTACTCCCCTTGAGCCGGTGATAAAAGGAAATCTACCAAGTGGGTGCTCGACAGGTGGCCTTAAAAGGTTTAAATTGCCACTTGAAGCTGGGCTGATGAAAGGGGTCTGCGCAGGTGTGACTGAAACAGACGAGGACAGGGCACACTTGTTCAGGGCGGGGCCGCTCAGAGTACACTCTCCAACTGGCAGAGGGCTAGGCAAAGTGTCTTCTCTCTGCTTCACCTTTCGCTACCGACCCAGATGCTGAGGCAAAAGCCTGGGCAGTGTCAGGAGTGAGGCTGCACCTGGACAGGTGGTGAGGATTCTGCTCCGTCGTGCCACGTGGCACCATCTATGACCACAGACCAGCCATATTTCAGGACCTGTTCAGAAGAGAACCAAAAGAGCCCCTGGTGGTAGTCTTAGACGGTTAAAAAACTCAGCTCATTTGGCATGTAACCTTTCAGCTACTGTTCTAGCCAATTGGTCCCACTCTTTAGCGTCCACCTTCAGTTATGTTCCCTTACTTTTCATCTAGTGGGAATTTGCTGACGTAGTTTCTATGTCACGTTGGTTACTCTAGTTGGGGACTTATGCTTCCTCACAAAGCTCATGTTTTTATGTTTTCAGAATGTTGAGGCCCTCTCATCCCTCTTGGGTCATTTCCACATTTGACACTTCTTGACATGACATCATATTTTATTTTTCTCCGAAGCTCTTGAATATATCTTCCTAAAGCCTACAGGAGACATCTGAAGCACAATGTTCCCTTAGCTTGTAGGAGCTCTAGAATGAGAGGGGCACTTTTTCTCTGGGCTTCTGTGACTTTCTTTTCATCAGCCTTCCTTGTGTTTGAAATTAGATTGAGACAATTTCCAAAAAAGTTGCAGTTCCCCATCTTTTCATCTTTTGTCAGATTTGTATCCACAGTGGGAAAGGAAGCATCCTGGGAGAGCTTCCACTTTGGAGACCTGACTACCCTCCCACCCTTTCAATCAGACCTGCTTTTGAATTGTCTTCTGTTGACATTATGGGCACAACATGACTAAAATATGTGGGGAAGGGTAATCCTTAAGTTGGTAATGGGCAGCCCCTCAATTAGATCTCTTGATTGAATTGTCTTTAATTTAGTTTTAGTTTTTTATTGATTTCAGAGAGGAAGGGAGAGCGAGAGAGAGATAGAAACATCAATAATGAGAGAGAATCATTGATCGGCTGCCTCCTGCAGGTCCCCTACTAAGGATCAAGCCCGCAACCTGGGCATGTATCCTGACCGAAATCGAACCGTGACCTCCTGGTTCATAGGTCAACATTCAACCACTGAGCCACACTGGCCAGCTGCCTTTTTTTTTTTTTTTACTCTTGATGAAAAAGTTGGGATTTAAAAAAAAAACGAATTTCATGAAGTACACCGCCTTTTTCATGTTACTATTGACAATTTGTCACCCTTTGGGCATTTACAAATCATAATTAAATTCAGGAGAGATGAAAGAATGAGAAGTACATTATCCCCAATATACCTTCTCGCCCAGAACTGAGATTGTCGTAGTTCAGCCTTAAGTCCCATTCCTCATGCAAGTGGCTTTTGTCTTCCTTAGTTCCCGGGCATTGGAAAAGGTGGTCTCCCTGCTGTAACCAGTAACCACTGTATCTCAGGGCTGAACAAAGTAAAGGATTAATTTCTCATTCGGGTCACAGCTCAGCTGCAGTGAGGGAACCCTGAGTGGTCACATGGCTATTGCATTCTCCTTTGCCAGAGACTCAGCTCGTCAGCCATCCTTGTGCTAGGGGGGGCCATGCGACCAGATGCTAGCCAACAAGAAGGAAGGGAAGTTTTTTTGGCTTCTTAGATGGTTAAAGGAAAACACTTTTTCTACTTCCTCCTTCTCCCAAATCCCAGAGGAGATCTGGTGTCAGCATGCAATGCCTTTCTACCTAGATAGTTTCAGTCCTATACTGTCTCCTGGCTCCAATCTCTCTTCTTCCACTCCTGCCTTTACATTGCAGCCAGTCATCTAATAAAAACACATGTCCTGCTACATCACTTCTCTCTGTAAAAATAAAACCTGACTTCATTGACTATAGGATACCCCCACATGCCTACATTTAAGGGTAAGGCATATCATTCATGAGAAATATGCCTGGTTCTGTGGCAGCCAACTGTTGATACGAGGCAACGAGCATAAGGGTGAAAAGCTAACATACTGAGGAATAGCCAAGTAGAGGGATGGAGGCATTGCTGGGCTACTGAGCCTGTCCTAGACCCTCTCATTATGGACCTCCAGGCTCCTTATTGTGGGAGATAATTATTCTCTTCTTTTTGTTGTTGTTGTTGTTGTTGTTACTTGCTAATATAGACCCTTCATGGTCTGGTCCCAACCTAACTAGTCAGCCTGTTTCCCCCTTCATCACAATGTATCTTGCCCTCCGGCCACTACAAGCTACTTAAACATTCTCATGTCTTTTTCTCTTTATTGATCTTCTTTTTTTGCCTAGAATGCTCTCTTTCTGCTTCTTTTCCAAGCACACAGATCTTCATATCCCTCCTTCTAGATCCAGTTCTGATGGCTCCTCCTGTGGGAGCCTTCATTGATTTCCTGCAGACATGCATGGTTCCTCCAGCACTAGTTTCTACCTCGGTGACAAGCCAGGCACACATTTTACTGTGGTTTATTTCACACCCAGTGTCTTCCTGATTAGGAGCCACTTGAGGTCGGGGGCAGAATTCACTTATTTCTGAGTTTCCAGCACCAGGACAGTATACTCTATTTATTTGACTACATGCTATTATTAGTAAATTATACTATACTAGAGGCCCAGTGCACAAAATTCGTACACAGGTAGAGTCCCTAGCAGCTGCCTGCTGCCAGCTGGGGCCTTCCTTTGTTCTGTGCCACCCCCTGGTGGTCAGCGCACATCATAGCAAGCGATCGAATTGCTGGTAGGTCAAACTCCCGAGGGGGCACTTTACATATTAGGCTTTTATATATATAGATGTATTAAACTCTATTAAGTACACCGTAGGTTTTAAACTCTATTAAATACCAATTAATTGATCAATTGGTAAAGGCTCCCTTTCAGCACTGACACCCCCTCCCCCCATGCTAGAGGCCCTCCCGCTGTGACCACAGCTTGCACCGTTTCTCTGTGGCTTTCTTCTCCCCACATGTCCCTCCAGGTCAGTTAGAGTTGGAAGAGACCTTAGAGTTTTGCTACGTTTTTGTTATAGCAATGACTATTAAGTGAAATTAAGGATTTTGTTAACTGAGTTTGTTTAAATTTAAATAGTCCTACAGTGTAGCACATAGTATGCTAATATGGAATACGGTGATGTTTCTCAATGGCCCACCCTCCCTGTGGATCCTTTTCTCTCAAAGTATTCCCTTGGATTCAGTTCTGTGGAAGGCACCTCAAGGCACTTGATTGACAGCACCCTCTCATTTTACAGGTGAGGGTTGACTTCCTTGGGTCCCAGAGCTAACCAGCCTGCCTCCCATTTCAGAGTCTCTCCCCCCCCACTCAGTGGCTCCATCCTGACTTGCTCCACCACTTTCTGGTCACACCACTAATTTAGCACTGTGCATAGTTGGTCATGTATGCACTATGTCTAGAACTAAATTATAACTTTCTGAAGGGGGCATTTCAACACTCTTTTTAAAAATATATATATATTTTTATTGAACAAAAAAGAGAGAAAAATATATTTTTCATTGATTTCAGAGAGGAAGGAAGAGGGAGAGAGAGAGAAACATCAATGATGAGAGAGAATCATTGATCAATCGGCTGCCTCCTGCATGCCCCCACTGGGGATTAAGTCTACAACCTGGGCATTTGCCCTGACTTGGAATCAAACCATGATCTCCTGGTTCATAGGTCGATGCTCAACCACTGAGTCATGCCAGCTGGGCTCAACACTCTTCTGCTGTCCTCCTCACTGTGCATAGAGCCAGGCATGTGGTCAATACATTCTCATTGAAGAATGAACGGTGAAGGAATGAGCAAGAAAGGTCAATGTTTATTACAGTGCTTCGAAAAGTCATCAAAAATCTCTCTGAGGCATAAAATAAATGCAGTATTATTTTATGTACTACTAGGAAGGGGAAAGCTTTCCACAACCTCACCACAGTTCTTTCTCATCATTGATTGTAAGGAATATCCTAATTTCAGGGGTATTAAAACAAAAGCAAATGTGTATCTTATCATTAATGCCAGGAGTACAAACATTTACTCAAAGCAAAATGCAGTTCTATAGATCATCTCATTCCACTGGAAACTCATTTCAAAATTGCCCAAAGCCTCAGAATGGGAAGCGGGTGGGGAGGAGGAAAGGCCTGGAGTCGCAGGGTAAGAGGAACAGCTAAAGGCATCCCGCCAGGGGCCAAGCTGTGAGTGCCCTGAGGTTTTCCAGGGCGGTGGCTGCTGCTGCCTGGCCGGCTCCAACTGAAACCCAACAGGCAGGGCACACAAATGGCATCAATTAATCTGAGATTGGTAATGACATGTTTGTTTTGGATCGAAGGAATGTCATTGTGGCTTCAATGCAGCCGTTGGTTGCTGTGGATGGAGGGTGGGGAAATGTGTGTCCTGGACTCACAGTCATGCCATGGCCCTTGGAAGCTATCCAGGAGGGTTTGGGGTGTTTTGGGAGGTGTAGCCTGGACCCGTGAACCAGAGGATAATGTTCACATGCCAATGGCCATGGGGTAATGCTCTAGAGTTGATCTGTACTTCCCTCCTCTCTCTCTCTCTTTCTCATTCCTTCCCTCTCTTCCTCCTCCTCCTCCTCCTCCTCCTCCTCCTTCTCTTACTTTCTCTTTATTTTTAAAAATAATTCTTCATTGTTGAAAGTATTACATATGTCCCCCTTTCCCCCCAAAATTGACCTCATGCAGCCGCCCCCCCCCCTGCCAGACCCTCCCTCCCCATCCAAGGCCTTCAGCTTCTTTCTCTGACATGTAAACACTGGGCCAGGGACAGTCATTTCCCCGTTGCCAGAACGTGGTCAAAATTCATGAGTTTGACATTTCAAACCAGACCCATGCCCTCGGTGGTCAGGTTGGTTTTCCTTTGGCCAAACTCAACCTTCTGCACTTGGAGAGGGTGGCCTGGGTGGAAGGGCACTTACAGGGCTTATTAAAAAGGGCACCAGAGTCTTCTGGGAGAGAAAATAGCTCTTTGCAGAGAGATTTTCATGATTAAGTGCAAATGAATCTAAAACACATGGATCAAATTTCCCTGAAATTACACACAGTTTTCAAAATTAAGGGGGAAAAGGCATGGTTTTTCTGGCAACCCCAAAACATCTGAAGAAGAAACACACACACACACACACACACACACACTCGTGTACACAAAAATAAACCACCGGTGGTGTCTGAGGCCTCCTATAAATGCAGGAGTCAGTGAGCCTGCCCTTCTCGGTAAGGAAGGTTGAGGCCGTCCGCTCATCAGCTCAGCTAAGAGGAGAATCTGTGGCCAGGAGGCCTTCGCCAGCTGAGATGCCCTGCAATTTTGAAGAGGGAGGCAGGGCAGCCAGGGAGAAAGCCCATTTTCTGTCGGTTAAACTGTCCATTAGTTACCTTTACCTTTATGAATGCTGTTAAGATTTGGGCTTTCACAGACATAACTTTAAATCAGTAATATCCTTCACGGTCCCGTGATTTGTTGGCTCCATATGTAACCTCTTGGCCCATTAAATTGGCTCCAACTCAAATCCCGTGGCTCCTTACTTTCCGTGTTCTTTTTGTTGGGAAGGGCCATGGAGTGGAGGAGGGCACGGGCAGAAGAAACGAGAAGAAGCTAGAGAAAGAAGGGGAAAAAAAAAAAGGAATTCCTTCTACTGAAATTTCTAAATGTGGAACTCATTGTCTGTGCCGGCTTTGAGGCAGACAAACAAAAAAAGAAAGAAAACAACCCCAGAGTTTAAATACTTGTTGAAGTCTGAGCTTCTCCCTGCACCCGTCCCCCTCTTGTAAAATTCAAGCTGAAGCCAGCAGTTCACGTCTAGCTCTTGAAATGTCACCGGCAACATGGCTGTGATTCTGATTTTCTGGGCAACGCCCGACGGGTCCCTGCGGCAGCTCAATTAAGTGAACTCGGCCCCTCGCGGATCTGGCCTGCCAGCTGCATTGAATTTGGGTTCATTGGGTGATTTATCGGGCCTGCTGATGTACAGCTGCGTGATTTAGGAGTGCAAAAAACCCTGGAATGCACCATAAAGCAATATATGCATTATTATTAATAATAATAAAGATAAATGTCAGCCCCCAGTGACTCTGGTGGCCCTTGCCACTCCATTTAACATTTTAACGGTGGCATGTGGCCCCTGCGTGGCACTGGGTTCTGTCTGGTGCCTTCAAGGAGGCTAAGAAAAGGTTATTTGTCAAGTGGTGGGTGGGAGCTGGGGGGTATTTTTAAAGCTCCAGGTCAGGCCGGCCCAGCTGCATTCCTGTCCCTGTCATTGAACGAGCTGAACTTTGTCACATTATTAAGCTGTCAGCAACGCCAGGGCGTTGTTTAGATTTCTGGTGGGAACTCCTCACACATGCTCCAGGGCTCCATGGGGATTTTATCAACACCATTGTAAAACATGCACAAATGAGCTGTGCTGGGATTGCCCTGGGAACACTGGGCCGCTCGGCCTCATCAGACGGGATGGAAATGCCACAGCCTGGCTTCGGTGCCACCCACGGGCACCCTCCCCAGCGCTCGCTGCAAACACCCACTGCCCGCGGGTCCCCTGGCTCTGCTGTGCCCCTGCTCCCTGAGGGTCCTGCCTTGGCCTCAGGCAGGGGGGACGCAGGAAGCGCTGAGTTCAGATTCAGACGGAGCGGATGCGGCCCAATGGGCCCTTCAGCTCCCGGTTCACCCCTCTTTCCTCCCTCTGTCCAGTTTCTCCCTCGCTTCTGAGAGCCGAATGTTCTCATATTGTTAGTCTTCCAGGCTGCAAGCTGGAAAAACTCCAGATACAAATGAGAGAAGTTAAACTATCAAGAATTATGGGGCACACAGTCTGCACAAGGAAGGTCTGCATTCAAATAGGACTGGAATCAAGAGCTGGGCTTTAAATTTTAGCTCTCAGCAACGAGACACCAGCGAGGGGATTCAGGCTGGGGGCCTCAGCAGCCCTCAAATCACAGCGCTGCATGTAGCCCACGCTACACGTCCTCATGGAACTGCCTGCAGATAGTGGACATACATGTGGAAAGAGGGCGTGGGAAAAATAGGTGGCAACAGGGCAGTGAAGATTCAGTATCCTCAGGTTCTGAAATTAAACTAGGGAAGCAGCGTTCCCACCATCAAAGGGAAGAGGTGAGCTGGGGCCACCCTGGATCCTGCTAGCCATGAGCAGTGTGGAAAGAACTCTGTCCCCTCGGGCCATGCCCATCTGTGCAATGGCTGTAACAGTAGCCCATGCCTTGTAGGATGACCTGGGGACATAATGTGAATGACAATGCTGAGTCTACTCCTGATTGTCACAGGCAACTCTGATGACCTGTTTTCTGAAAAAGCTGCATCCAGGCCGGGGGACTCCTCAGCACCCCCAGCTCTTTCTGCTCTGATGTGTAGCAGCTCCAGTTTCCTGGGCTTGGCTGTGCCCCGAACCAGCTGTGTGAACTTGGAACACGCACTTGACCCTCTGGCTAGTGAAGAAGGTGTGCTAACGACTCAGTCCTCCTCTAACTTCTGCGATTCTCTCTCAACTTGAACGATCAAAAACAGGAGTCAGAGCCACTGTTCAGCATCCAGGGGCCTCAAGAGGCTGAAACAATGTAGGCAGTGACACTTACACAAATGAGCGACCCGCACCTAAGTAAAAACACATGGCCTCCTCCCCTCCCCACTCCAGCGCACAGCGCACGTGGGTGGTCCCCGCAAGGAAGTGGAAAAGACTGTGTACCTGTTCCGAGGATTTTTTCCACATAAGAGGAGCCCGGATCTTTCTCCAGACCTCCCACTATCGACAATGTGGTCCATCACCCTGCAAAGAACTCCTCAGGGATGGGAAACTTCGCCTAACAAGGCCCCTTGTTACCACCACGGGAGCTGCCTAACAACCTCATTAAATCCGGTCGGTCCAGGCCTCCGGATAGATGTTCTGGACACATCAGGTGGAAGCCACAGGCCTCTTCCGAGACACGCAAGGCACCGCAGTTTCTCCTCCTTCAGAGTGTGTGCTGGTGGACACTGTGAATAACCACCACGGATGCTGCCGCATTTGTTGGCAGGCAAGGCCGGCAAACCCAAGTCGTCACCCTCGGGCACGAGACACGCAGAGAGTGGGATAGGTCACTGACATGCCATGATGCAGACGTGGGATTTAGAATGAAGAAACCTGAGCTATGTCCGCTTCCGCCATCATGTAACCCGCAGCAAGCCACTTCCACTCACCGCACCTCCTCCTCAGTTCAGAATGGGTCAGCGATGACTGTACCTGCCCTGCCTCCTCTTCCTCAGAGGACTCTGGTGACTCAGAAGAGTAAGTGGAAATGGGGCTTCCAACAATACCGAGCTCCAAGATGATTGATGGAAATAACACCCTGAAGTTCTCGACACGGAAGCAGGCACGCAGTAGGAGCGCAATAATTATTTGCTGTTATTATCTTTGTCAATCTATCGACCTTCTAGGATAGATTAGTGCTGGACACTGAGCTGGATGCCATGCAATATGATTTCATTTAATCTCCACACGTTACAGGTGAGGAAACCGAGGCTCGGGAGGAGGACTTCTCACAGGTCCTTCAGTCAGCGCTGGGACTCACACCCAGGCACTAACTCCAAAGCTGGAGCTCCTTCACTTTTAACGGAATGAGATAGTATGTGTGGAAGCACAATAGTGCTGATAACTCATATTAGTATTATTTCACGAATGACCCTGATTTCTTAGGATAATCCCTATCAGTTGGGATGCATTTGGCCGCATGCAGCAGGTTGCTCACCTAGCAGTGGTCCAGGTGATAAAGGCACTGCGTTATCTTACATAAACACAAGAGGGAGGTGGTTCTAGATTCAGCAGCTCTGTGAAGTCAGAATACCAAGGAGTTGGGTTGGCATTTCCATGATTCTCTGATCTTACCCCTAATTGATGCAGGAAGGCTGCCAAAGGTCCAAACATCACACCTTCACACCATAGCATCAACGAGGAAAGTGGGGAGGGGTCAGACAGGCTTTTACTCATACATCTATTAATATTAATATTAATTATCTTTTACAGACCCCCTAGCAGAGTTTTACTTACATCTTATTGGCTGAATTGAGTCACAGCGATGGGGAAGAGAGTAGCTATAAGTGAACCAGAACAATCATATTTATCCCTTGGGATTGCAAGAAGAAAATTTGGAGTTATGCTTAGCAAGAGTGAAGAGGGAAGGTCAATAGGGTAGTCAACAGTTCCTCTACATAGTATTCAAGCCCCCACTTCTGTCCCATCTCAGAACCCACTGCCCTTCTGCACCCCTACTTTCGCTGCTCTCTGTTGGATCCTGCTCCATCCAGCTGGTCTCCTCATTACCTGACACTTATAATTTGGAAGAGAGGTGGTCTAGCACCGTGTTTAAAAGCATGGGCTATAAAGTCCCCAAAGGTATTTGGTTCCTGACTATAATATCTGCTAGCTGTGTGACCATGGATAAGTGTTGGTGTTTCTGGGCCTCAGCTTCCCATCTGGAAAATGAGATTAATAATGGCCCCTACCTCATAAGATTGTTGTAAGGGCTACAGGGCTTAACGTAGAGTGTCCGATAAGTAGTAAGTGCCATTTGTTTACTCTCATTTTGCTATTAAACTGTTCCCTTCATTACTTAAATCCTAGATTATAAGACAAGGACAATATCTAGATCAGTCCATTCATATGGCAGTTATGAAAATTGAGTTCTAGAGAGTTTAAATAGCTAATGTTCTCAAGGTCACAAGGCCAATTACAAACTGTGTTGGCAGGTCATCGAAATATAGACATTTTGATGTCAAGGGTGCTCTTTGGGAAACTTTCTGAAATGTTTTGGGGCCTCTGTGTCAGGGTTTCTCAAGCCTGGAAATTCACCATAACCATCAGAATCCCTGGGGAACATGTTAAAAATTATGATTCCTGGACCCCGTTTCTGATTCCTTGAATCAGGCTTTCTATGGCTAAGGCTCAAAGCTGTTATTTGAACAAACTTCTGAGATGATTTATGAACCAAAGGTTTATAGCCACTGCTGGAGGGATTGCATTTCCTTCAGACAGAGGCTCACATGGGCAGGGAGAAGGGCATCTCTAAGGACCAAGGTGGACCTCCATGGGGACATGAATGTGGACTCAGACAGGGAGACACAGGGTAAGGATTTCTTGGCTCCAGTTTAGTCATTCAGTCAGAACTGTAAGGTTTTAGAGACTGAGAAATTTGGCAAATGCTATGAAGTTTCATGTTGAGGAAGAAGACAAGATGGGGAGAAGCAACTCCCCAAGACCTGGCCTATCACTCAGTTCTCAATTTTGGGCATTTTTCCTGGGGCTAATTGCATTTAAAATGTCACTGGGGAAGGCTGACAACTTGGAGGACAAATGGGATAAAAGACCAGTGTATTCGTTTTCTATTGCTGCAGAACAGCTGAGCACGATTTAGCAGCTTAAAACAACACACATATATTATCTCACAGCTGCTGTGGGGCAGGAGTCTGGGCACCGTCCAGCAGGATCCTCTGCCTCAGGATGTCTCACAAGGCTGCAGTCACGGTGTCATCTGGGGCTGAGGTCTAATCTCGAGTTTCGACTGGGGAAGAACCTGCTTCCAAGCTTGCACGATTGTTGGCAGGATTCAGCTCCTTAGGAGTTGTTGAGTGGAGGAGCTTGGCTCCTTGTTGGCTATTAACCAAAGGCTGCTCTCAGCTCCTGGCCTTAAGGGCCTCTCCAACTTGACAACTCACTTCATTAAAACCAGAAGGAAGTGACAATCTTTTGTGACCTATCAGAGAAGTGTAACCCGATCGCATAACCTAATCAACGTTGCAGTGTTCTATTGGGTAGAAGCAAAGCATTCAAGGGAAGGGGATTACACAAGGCTGTGAGTACCAGGGCTTGGGTACTTTGGAACCTCCGTATTGAAACTTTCTGTCTCAATCAAAGTGGTTGAAGCCATTGAAGAGAACTGTGGAAGATGCAAATATGTTACATGAGCAGGATTACATTCATCCGTATATATTATCTCTCAAATTATTACATTAGCTGGTTGCCTCATACTTATTCATCAAATATTATTGATGATCAACTAGAGGTATACTATATTATACTATATTATCTTTATATTACCTATAAAGCAACAGACTTCCCTCATAAGCATTTTAATCCCAAAGGAGAAATATATTATTATAATACTTGCTGTTACATTCCTATTGCCAAATCGCTTTATGCGAAGCCACCTCTGGGAGTGAGAGCACAGGATCTTCTAAAAATCTTCTATTAAATGCAAATATATTATTCCAAGAGAAAGAACTTATATTTATTTTATATTTCAGCAAGTTTGGACTGATAGTCGCAGACCAGGTGTAAGTAGAAATACAAACTCAGACGTGGGGGGCAACACTGTCAAGACCTTAGAGGGCTATAGATGGGTCTCTTCTTGACTAGGGAGGGGCTGTGGCAGAAGGAGGTAGGCAGGCAGTTCCAGAGGGACATTCTTCAGCAACAATTCTGCCTGGGGTGGACTCAAGTTTCAGCCAACAAGAAGTTGGCACAGAAAGGTGCTTGGTAAAATGTAGACTCCTTTAGCCACCATCTCCCACCAAACATTATTAATGCAAAAGGAAGTATAAAAGGAGCGTCATTATTAATTGTATGAATCCAACAAGTATTCATTAGATGCTTTCTCTGTACAAAGCATGTGGGCTCTGTCTTTGCTCCTGTGCAACTTGTGAGACCACAGCAAGACAACGCCATGCCCCACATGTAATACATGGAGAGAATTATCTACAGCTCGCATGAGAAACCCTGCCAAGCAGAAGAAAATATGGCCCAAATCCCCCTTCCACAGGGCTCTTTGTGAGAGAACAATGAGAGAAGCCAGCCTGACATTTATAAAGTGGGAGCCTCAAGTGGAAATTACTTCTTGGAAAGAGAGCTAGAAGAGAGGGGCATGGAGGTTTGGAGGCAGCATTGGATCGCAATGCTGAAGGGACTGATCCTTTGGAGACTTTAACACATTCCCTGAACTTACATTGGTACGGGGGGAACTGGGACAGAGAGATTAACAAGCCACTGATTTGACAGGAAGCATGATGCTTGGCTCCCAGTGCAAGGCCAGGAAGGGACGTCAGGCTCACCTAGGGCCAGGGAGGTGGGAGGGCCAGGTCTCTAGCTGAGGCTTCTGAGCACAGTCAACTGCTTTATGAGCTCCAAAAGTCACCGTTGGCGCAAGAGAGCAGAGAACGTTTGCACTGAGCTACGTAATTCTGGTTCTATTTTAAGTACCATTTTTTTTAACACTACAAGATACCCACATCCAATCATTTTTTACTGTGCCTATACTGGTCGCTCAAATTTATGACAGCTCATGGAGATTCCTTCTGCAAACGACAAGTGGCCAAACCGGTCTCTCTGACCCAGACCAGCCTCCCAAGCTGCGGGCCATTCTCCTTGGTGGTCAAGGACTCTCGCAATTCAGTCCGTGTTATGGAGCGTACATGGTGGAAACGCCTAAGGATGGGCAGCTGTACCTCTTGCCTTGGGAGCTTCATGAGAACTGGGTCTCGAATGGACATCTAACCACAAGGGCTTGGGAGGAAAGAATTTGAAAATTCAACCGAACTTAGAAACCTTGAAATGCTAATTACAATGCAAGAATCAGGGCCTAATGCAGTGAGAAGGTGTTTCTCTATTAGTGGCAGAACAAGGTGTCTCTTGGGATGAACACTAACATTGCTGAGTAACAAAATGGGGGTCTGGGGCGGGAGAGACACAATCTAACTTGGTTGTGAGTCTTTTCTTGAGAGGGTGCTCATGATTTTCCTTTCTTTTTAGCTTCCTGATTTTAATATTTGTGACCTTTACACTGTCAGGAAACAAAGATATGAAAAACACATGTCACAATTTACTATGTTGAGTTCAAATAATATTATGACTTGTTTTCTTTCACATTTCTAACATTAATACCACCCCCTCACCCACCCACCACCCCAAATAGTTTTTCTTCTGGAACAGGAAGACCTCAGATTAAGAAACGTTAGGGTAGCCTGTTATGATACATGAGTCTTGGGAAGGAGAGGAATGGAGAGAGGATACTCACCTACTTCAA
>NW_005355115.1:1784364-1798820 GCF_000412655.1 Myotis brandtii
CCCACACACACATACACCAAACACCTGGAAGCTATACTTATGACCTGGAGCAAATCCATAACATTTGCAGAAAAGTTACTAGAAAATGAGGAATCTCTGAAATTTAGAATAAGAAGCGACTTGGAAATTCTCTGCTACAACCCATTCATTTCAGAAACCAAGAAAGGGTAGGTAACAACCAACAAGGTCACAACAAATGAGGAGCAAAAACTAAGATACAATGCCAGCCAGGTGTGTCTGGCTCTCGAGCCTGTATTCTCCCTCCATGCTGGGCCACACCTGAGACATTGGCAACGCAGAGGGATTCAAGCATCACACCTACTCCTTCTCAGGCCTCTTGCAGTCACCACTTTCTACGTGAGCCTGTAAATCGATCTCCTGTCCTCCAGGGGGCAGTGTGTCCTGACTCCTGTTGTGCCTCTCTTCTGGCCCCCACCCCATGTGCCCAGCCATCTCCTGGGTCCCAATAGACACGAAGATGCTTGTCCAGTTGGCTTGAACCCCTTGGTTTGGTGGCAGAGTCCCCTCCCATCTCTTTGGTAACTTTCCCTATGGTGATCTTGTAACAACTTCTTACACAGAAACTGACGATAGTTAACAGTAAGAATCTCAATCGAAGGAGATGTGACTATTTAAAAAGCAAAGGGTATGTTTTAGTTCACAGAGCAGAGCTGATCTGGAAATAATCTGGTTTCGATATGCTGCTAGCGCAACCCTTTGAATATAAGGCCCTTGCAGAACTCACTATCTCTAATTTCTTTTGTTGCAATTTTCCAATAAAATCTGGCAGTGGCCCAACTTCTCAGAGGACTAATAAGGATAAGAATGTCCCTGATTTTCCTTCAAAATGAGAAATCATTTCAACGTGAGGCGTCCAGCCACAACTGGCACAATCCCCACGGGTCTCTGGGTTTTCAGAGAGACCCAGGCCTCTCTCTGACCATCCCAACAACCTCTCAGACTTATAATTATTCAGTCAGCAGCCCAGAATTGTGGCCTACTTAGTTTTCTTTAAAAGCACTTAAGGACAGTTTAATGAAAGGAAAGAGGAGCAAAGAAAGGGGAAAAATGCTTTTTTTAGGAACAGAACAAAATATCATGTTTTCTTCTCTCTCTCTCTCTTTTTCCCTTTTTGCAATATTTCTCCTCAGAGAAAATTATAGTCTTTAAAGCCAGCAATGTGCTCTGTATGTTTTGCTTATTACAGTGGTTAAAATGAGAACCATGGGTGATGGAGTATCATTATAACATTCTTGATACCCCTGATATATTTGTGCAAACATAGCTGTGGGCAACGCATGCACCATGATGAGCCCATGTTGTCCGGGGAACTTTCTCCTCTTCTTTGTTTATTTGCACAGCTTCTCGCCTTTCTCTGGAATCTGTAGTTTGTATTCCTTCTTACAGTTTCTGCCTCTTCAAACTCCATTTTTCTTTACCTTACCTTCTTTCCCACCTCCCTCCAGCAGCATTAAAATGTTTTCGTGCCAAACAATTCGGGAAGGAAATGGTTCAAGTTAGAACTGGAGTAAAATGGAGGCTGTATTCTCTACACAGGAGTCCTGGTCATTACTCCATCCCCTTTGGTTCTCATCTGTGTCTTTCTCTATTTTCTGTTCCTGTCTGGAGGACCTGAGGAAGAATCCGCCCTCTCCTACACAGGGGACCTAGAAGACAAAAAAATAAAAACTTAGTCCCATTCACTGGCTGTATTTGCATGGCACTGAGCCCAATGCTGTTGGGACACAAAGCAGTAACACCCTCTGCATTCCAGTCCCTGCTCTAAAAATGCTTTCAATGCACAGAAAAGAAATTCATGAGTCATTAATAAGACCAGACAGGCCAAGGGACACAGAAGTTCAGAGGAATAAGAGCCCTCTGAGGGTTTAAAAATTCTAGAAAGACTCCATGGATGTGGTCCCAGGAAAGCAGAGAGAATGAGGCGGACTTTTCAGATAGAAGCAGCGGTAACTTTAAGGGCAGCTCAGGTAAGTCACCATTGTCCTAGGTCAGGGGTGGGCAACCTTTTTGTGAGTGCATGCCAAAACCAGCAAAATCTCTGACTCAAAATTCTTCTGCATGCCAACCCTAATTTTTTGAGAACATGTTACACCTACTTGATATCTCTTAAGGTGTACGTATGTGAAGAACCTTGAAGAAATAATAAAATTCATTCGAGCGACAAAAACACAGTATATGATGATGAAAAATACATTTATTTTTTAATGTATACATGTACACTGATAGTCCGACAGAAAACTTTATGACTCCATTTGATATTATCAGTGGGACTTTTGCTGCTGCATCACTGATGACAGAGATTTTACATCAGGTTTATATTTCGTGACCTTCAGAGATATGCACGAGCTACTACTTTCATCCGCCAGGCTACTCCTATTGCGAGACTTAACAAATTCATCACTGAGAACAAAGATTCACAAGCGTATGTGGATGAAACCAAAACACTGGTCGGATCTAGGAAGGCAGGGAGAGTTAAGGCAGAGGCATAGAAATTGCTCTTCCCCTCTCTCGTCAATCCATGTCTATGGTCTTTAAGATAACTTGTTATGTAAAATTATTTATTTATCTAAGATGCACCTACACTGAATTTATCTGAAAAATAAAAAAGTCGATAGTAAAAAAAAAAATTGTAAATGGAAGATTTTAAGAGAGGGTTTTGCGTGCCAGCGAAAGTTACTACGTGCCAGGGGTTGCCCACCCCTGTACTAGGCCGTCTGACACCACCCACGCTGGGAAAAGATAGGTGGTTCATTATCACAAGGGGGCAGTGCACCTACACTTAATTTATCTGAAAAATAAAAAAGTTGATATTAAGAACAAAATTGTAAATGGAAGATTATAAGAGAGGGTTTCGCGTGCCAGCAAAAGTTACTGGCTTTTTGACACGCGTGCCAGGGGTTGCCCACCCCTGTCCTAGGTCGACTCAACACTGGAGGTTTGTGGAATTTCCCTAAGAAAACTTTCTAAACAGGCATTACTCATACTCTGCATGACAATTTGCTCACGTTGTTGGTCTCTGGTGCTAATGATGCAAATGTTGTGAGTCTGAGCCCTCTGCTTAATATTTCACGTCTACTTACTCTTTGGATTCTGTCTGAGGACACAAACACTTTGGGATTCTGGCTAAAGTCATGGACTCTTCCCAGAAAAATGAACATAAACACAATATTATGCTTGTAATTTCAGGTGCTCCCTGAAGCCTCTTCTAAAAGCCCAGCGTAAAAATGCCTTGACTATACCAGCCCTGAAAAAGAGAGATTGAGTTTATTCATCTTGCTAGTTCAATGTCCAGAACATAATAGTTGGTGAATAAACACTGAATGAATAAAAGTAAATTCTGTGTCTCCCTCACTTGTCGGCCCCACATTCCATCAGTCCTTCCTTGCTGGGCCACACACCCACGCTTCCTGCTGGTCCGGGTGCCCATGTGGAAGATTCTCATTGGACCTGCTCACTGTGTCTCAGCTCCTATCCTGGTATCTGATAACTTGTTCTTCTCTTTTTTCCTTTTTAAATTAAAAAAAAAATGTACTTGAAAGATAACATACAAATCTAATTCTTATATTCCCATACAACATTTACAAATTGCTCACTTGTTAGAAAAAAAACCAATACTATGGAACATAGATCTCATAACTCATTGGTTTCTCTAAATATTCACCCTATGTTCACTGCAGCATTATCCACATGGAAACAACTGAAGTATTAATAGATGATTAGTCAAAGATGATGTGGTACATATATGCAATGGAATACTATTCAGCCATCAGAAAAAATGAAACATTGCCATTTGCAACAACATAGATGACTTTTGAGAGTATCATGCAAAGAGAAATAAGTCAGACAGAAAAAGTCAAGAATCATATGATTTCACTCGTATATGGGATATACATGTGAAAGCAACAAATGAATGAACACGACAAACAAATAAAAACTCACAGACAGAGACAAAATTATGGTGGTTACCAGAGGAAATGGGGAGTGGAGGGAGGTAGAAGAGGGTAAAGGTGGTCAAATATATGGTGACAGAGACTAGACTTTGGGTAGTGAGCACACAATACAATATACAGATGATGTATTGCAAAATGTACACTTGAAACCTACATAATTTTATTAACCAATGTTAATAAATTTAGTAAAATTTAAAAAATAAATTTAGTAAAAATTTAAAAAAATTACCACATGATTAAATCTGGGATAACTCTGGCCATTGCAAAAGTAATTTAATACGTAGAGTATTGGATTTTTTGAATTCACCTTCTCGTTGTGAATGCTCAGTTTGTTTCTTATCTCCTGAGGGCTGGACTGTAATATCTAGCAGTTAAAGAAGTCCAATGCCACCACATTAAAGGAAGAGAAATAGACAAGACTCCCATTCTTCTGGTTCCTGTCCCAGGTAAGCCCCAGGCATCTTCATGGGTGCTTTCCAGAGGCAGCGCCTCAGTCTTGTATTCTAATCATGAAGTAACTCCCATGAGGAGAGTTGAAGCCTAGTGGAGTGGGACATGTGTCCTGGGAAGGTGGGAGGACAAGATGCCTTGTGGCAGGGGGAAGCTGACAGCACCCCTCTGGTCCTGCTCTATGTTAAGAAATATTATTTAAAATTTTGAAATAACACAAAGAATTACTAAGTCCCCTTTTAGAGTCATATTAGAGCATCAGTTCATAAGCCTTCCTAAGAGTACTCTGATTCTATCATGAGGATGTAGCCTTTTTGACTTATTATTTAATACTAGTGCCCCGGTGCATGGATTTGTGCACATTGAAAGGAAATTAATTAGAAGGTGGCCTGCGGGGCGGTACTGGGCAAGACAGGCCGGACACACCCTGGAGCCGACCTCCTGCGGGTTCTTCCGGGCCTGCCTCACCTGGGGAGGCACTGTGGCTCGAAGGGCATCTGTGGAGTGAGCGGCTTTTCTCTGGCAGGTGGGGTCCCTCAGCCTGGCCTGCGGGGATTGGGCCGAAACCGGCTGTCCAACATCCCCCGAGGGGTCCAGATTGCGAGAGGGCGGTTCTCAGGTGACGCACCCCGGAATTGGGTTCCCTCCTCTCTGGTTCCAGTTATGTCACCCAAGAACGGCAGCTGCCAAGTCACCGCAGCTCAGCAGCTCCTGCATTGTGCATCTGCCCCCTGGTGGTCAGTATGCGTCATAGCTACCGGTCGGAGCATCTGCTCCCTGGCGGTCATTGCGCATCATAGCTACCGGTTGGACAGTTGGATGGTTGCTTAGGCTTATTATTTAATACTAGAGGCCCAGTGCATGAAAATTGTGCACTGGTAGGGTCCCTAGTGGCTGCCAGCTGCCGGCCGGGGCCTCCCTCCCTTCCTCCAGCTGGCCCTGTCACCTGGTCGAACTCCCGGACAACTCCCAGTCAAGGGGACAATTTTCGTACTATGCTTTTATTATATAGGATTGATTAAGAGCCCAGACTTAGTAAAGTTAGATGTTAACTTGTAGGAGGTAAATTAATTGAACGTAATTTTTATGTGACACTGATGCAAGTAATGTCTGTATACTAGAACACATAACTTCAATGGTTATGGTTGTATTGTCCTATAGGCCATTAACTAATTTTGTATTTAAAGTTTCTATCTTACTTACCCTTTTAGCATATTGCAGGATTCTTTTTTTTAACTTCCACAACCTTTTATTACCAAACTCTAGCAGGTTTAACTTTGAGCCCAGCTAACAGCATCTCTAACAGGACCTAGGATGGAGGTTCAGACCTAATAAAGATGGTCTCTTAAACAAGGGATTAAAAAGATGCAAAACATCCACATAGAAATTGAACTGTGACCTCCTGGTTCATAGGTCGACCCTCAACCACTGAACCACATCGGCCGTGCAAATAAGTATTTTTTAAAAGAGCTAAATTCTCCAGTGTTTCAGAAAATGGTATCCCAAAGTGATTTCAATCCAGAAAAAACAGCATTTGGCACTATGCTGCCTTTTCTCCCAGTTCAAGATACACATGGGAGAAAACCATTTCCCCTCTTAAAAAAAAAAAAATCCCCTTTTCTCCTCCTTCCTGTTCAACTTCCACTGCTTGTTCCTAGAAACACCCAGAGAACAATATAAACAAGGCCCCGCCCACTTCTCTTGGCCTCTGCCAGTCCGAAGGCTCACAGCAGGGACTGTTTCTTAGGAATTTTCTTTTCTGCTACAATCAGGAAACTGACCCCTAATTTCTGGGAACTGGCAAAAAAAAAAAAAATAAAAATAAAAAATCCCATTTCCTTCCAGGAGGGGCCTGAGGGCTCTGTAAAGGATCTAAGGGCAGTGGACCTGGCCCATGTGCGAAGGGGGCCTTTCTATATAAAAACACCCAACACCTTACAACCTAACGTTTAACCTACAGGTAAAAGTGAGTAGTGGCTGACTTAGATACTAAAAAGGTGTTTATCTCCCCATCTTCAACCACTAAGGAAACAGAGGGGAGGAGAGTCTAGAGAATTTGACGTCCTCTCCTTTCCCAAAACTTTGACATGTCTTCTAAGCCAAAGCCAAGTTCCTGAGACAGACACGTGGTCACAGGGTACAGTCTCTGCTGGATAACGCTGCCACTTTTGGGCAGCCTGGCACATGGCCCCTTTACTGAAACTTTCTTCCCTGGTTTGCATAGTGCTTAAGGATCACTAGGGAAATTATTTTCTCAATTCCACTTTGTCACTGACAAATACTTCAATAGCAGCTCCTAGAAACTGCCCAGAGGACCCCCTCCCTTCCAGTTCAGGGTCACAGATCCTTCCAATCTGGGCTCCTTGCCAGACTTTTGCAGAAGCTCATTGGTTTTTGAGTAATGTCTGCACCCAAAGAACCCCCTGCACACGACAATGGGGAGGGATGGGCGGTCTGCAGCACGTGGTGGCGCTTCCTATCGATGGCACTGCCCTTCTTCTGAGCACAGGAGCCCCAGAGCAAGAAGATGAGGCCACTCAAGTTCTGATTTAGCCAGGACACAACCGCATCGGTAAATTGCTCCCAACCTTTCTCCTTATGAGAACTGGCCTGATGCTCCTGATGGTGAGAACAGCGTTGAGTAGGAGAACGCCTTGCTTGGCCCACCCAGATACATCTCCATGGCCAGGATACACAAAACCATCTATTTCTGTAGACAGCTCTTCATAAATGTTTTCCAAACTGGGCGGAGATGGAACAGGTCTTTGAACACTAAAGCAGAGCCATGAGTTTGGTTGGGTCCACGATATGGATCCTGTCCCGGGATGACAACCTTCACGTCTCTTATGTTGCACATTTGGGTCCATGTGAAGACTTGGTGTGGGGGTGGATAAACAGTGTAATATCTTCTTTCTTCTGCAACAAATCCCATTTATATATATAAAAGCCTAAATGACCATCACAACCGAACGACCAGAACAGCCAGAATGACCAGTCAACCAGTTGCTATGACGCACACTGATCACCAGGGGGCAGATGCTCAATGCAGGAGATGCCCCCTGGTGGTCAGTGTGCTCCTGCAGCCCCTCCCCCTGGCTGGCCAGCCCCCTGATAGGCCTCGATCACCTGTCAGGCCAAGGGACCCCACCCATGCACGAATTCATGCACTGGGCCTCTAGTTAGCTTTATAAAACACGTTTTTCTAAACTCTCTGCTGAGGTGCTTCTTCCAACTCTCATACAAACCCACTGGCACGTTTTGAGCCAAGAGTCTAAGCAGGGCCGTGGCCTTGTTCTTCTGGATGCGGACCAACTGCTTGGGGCTCAGTGGCAACGAGGGCAGTGTGCTGGGCTCCTCCTACTCCACTCGGGCCTTCTTGGCAGGACTGACCACTGCATCCCCGCTCTCCTCAGCTACGGCCACCACGCTGGTTACTGGTGGGGCTCAGGGAGAAGAAGGAGTAGAGTATCTTCTGGCCGATCATCCCAAAGCAACCCAGGGACCCTCGAGGCTGGGGGAAGTGATGGCACACTGCCCGGGCACCCGCGTGAGGCTGGCGCAGGCTGTCGGCCCGCAATTGGCCTCTTTTTTTTCTTTTTTAAGAGAGAGAGAGAGAAACATCAATTTGTTGTTTCACTTATTTTTGCATTCATTGGTTGAATCATGCATGGCTCTGACCTGAGATTGAACCCAAAACCTTGGAGTATTGGGACGGTGCTTTAACCAACTGAGCTACCCGTCCAGGGCCATCTTGCAGCATTCTTGATTGATGAGTTCAATAAATCTTTGACCCGTGCTCACTCTCTAGTTGTATGGGAATTATGATTTTAATATTTTGAAAACTATCAGCTGCATGTCAGCTGTGGGCAGAGGCCAACATTGGGGGCATTTTAGCTTCCAGAGTGCTGTACAGCAGCACTACTCAGCCTCTCGTGCACGCACAAAACATCTGGGGACCTTGTTAAAATGCAGGTTCTGATTTTGTAGCTCTAGAGTGGGCACATCTCACAAGCATCCTGGAAGGGAATGCCAAATCTGCTGGTCCATGGACAGCACTCAATAGTCTGCAGAATTCAAAGGGTCTTCACAAAAGACTGAATGAATCTGTATCTCCTCTCTGTTCCTTGCTTCCATATAGGCATGGCAGAACCAACCCAAAAGATAGTCCTGAGTACCACAGAACTGGGCTTGGAGGGGAGTTTCTGGGAACTATTCAGGGAGGTTTGAGTGTATGTAGAGGGGTGCGGGTAGGAGGGTGGGACAACATAAAGGAAATGAAGTGATTCATGCTGAACTGTGATTGCAGGGGCATTAAATACAATCAGAGGGAAACCCGATCTGCCCATTGCAAAGGGAACCATCCAACTCTGAGCGCTGCTCTCCAAGCAACACAGCTCCCCCCTTTTCTGATGGGACCCACCCAGCTCTTCCCCAAGGAGCCCTCTGGGGCTGTCAAGTGCATGGACAGCTCTCAAACTACAAGTTTTCCATGGCAGCTGAGCTGTTCGCACCTCCTTTGGGAAGAGGAGCAGTGGGTCCCTGTTGTTTTCAGTGGGCACGTTTCAACACTTTGGTGGCCCGACTCTGCTCTGCTGCAGGCCTTCCTACAGCGTGGTGCACTCGTATTTTTATCTTTCACATTTCTTGGAAACACACAGATTTCAGAGACTCCAAGAGACACACAAAGCTTTAATCCACTCCCACCCAGGGATCTTTACCAAAGTGAAGAGGCATGCGTTCCCAGGGTGAACAGAGAGTTCAGCTTCGATTCTGGTTCTGAAGGCCTGCTCATGGACTGGACTTCACTGAGATGAGAAGGAAAGAGGGAGGGGGGAGGAGGAAGGAAGGGAACAAAGAGGAAAGAAGACAGGGAGGGAAGGATTGTTCCTAGAGCTGGATTTATTTCATGAAAGGGCTGTTCCTTCTTCTGAAAGTATGTCCTTCCTTTTTGGAGGTGGAATGAAATGTTTTCATTGAGATGATATTGATAGTAGATGACCAGTTTTTTGTTTAGGTTTTTTCAAGCCTCATTCAGTACAGAAAACCATTGGCAATCCCATCTTAGTCCTCTAATTTGGGGGGAAATTGTTCTCCTCTGCAAAGCCACACACCCAAGGACCACTTGCCCTTGGCTCTCAGATAAGACTACAGACAAGACGCCCCTGAGTATAAGAGAGTCCACCAGCTGTCTGGAAAACCAGCTCTTTACTCCAGGGCTGGGGGAGCAGGTAACTTGGTGTCAGACACCGGAGAGCCCCTCTCCTCCTCAGGTCACCAGTTTGCTTAGAGGGAGGTGACACTTGACACAGCAGGTAACAGAGCATCTTCAGCAGTGGCTTAATATGCTGTTTGGAGTCTGGGAATGAGTTGGAGTTTGAAGACCGGGGAGTGAGTCTTGGTTCTGCCATTTAAAAACTGTGTGAACTTTTGCAAATGGTGTAATCCTTTGGAAGCGGAAAAGACTATCAAAGTTGCCAAGAATCAGTAATGTATATAAAGAGCTCTGTAAAAAGTAATATAAAAGAGCTGTGAAAATATAATCTATTGTTACAAGTCCCCTCCCTCCCTCCCACGACATTTCCTCATACAAATGAAACTCTGTTGGGTTGAGAGCTAACATTTCCAGCCCAGTGTGCTCACTATTGCTGTGGGGGCAGCTACATGATCTCAGAGACAAGCAGTCAGATTTTCAATGATTTATTCAATTTTATTAATCTAGCGCCTGTCAGGGAAATAATAGTTACCCAGGTAATTCAAATGTGTATTCAAAGTCAATAAAAACTATTTACAGAAATGAGGTAAAGATATAACCTATATAGTGAACAACATAAACTGATGAACAAAAATAGATCCAGAGACAGAGAAGCAGCAAACTGACTGTCAAACCTCAGAGGGAAGGCAGGGGACTGGGGAGAGGGGGTAAAAGATCAACCAAAGGACTTGTATGCATGCAGATAAGCATTACCAATGAGCACGGACACTAGGGGGGTGAGGGCATGTGCTGGGGGGTGGGAGTGGCCTGGGAGAGGTCAATGGGGGGAAAAGGAGACATATGTAATACTTTTATCAATAAAGAACTAAAAAAAAAAACACACACACAAAAAAACCCTGATATGACCTAACTAGGTAAGTTACAGCTTATCAAATCCTCTTACATAATACTGTAAGCTCACTTAACTCTTAAAAAAATTGAGTATTATTTCCAATCATGCATGAAAATCAGAGATTCTAGAGATTAATTTACCATCCAAATTCACACCATCGGAGTGGTAAGGACAGGATGCTAGAGCCTAGTTCATGCTGACTCAGAGGCTCTGCTCTTTACCCTTCACCACACTGCGCTGTCACTACACTGAGCCCTAACTCACTCGTCATGAGGGAAAGCTTCAGGTAGGATACCAAGGGTCAGACTGACCCAAATTCACTGCTTATCAAAAGCGCAACTTTGGACCCATCCCTTCTGATAGATCCTGTACAATTCATAGGATAAATATAAAATCTCAAATAATTTCCAGGGAGGTAAAAACAAAATACTTTGCAATTGTAAGAATTAGAATCACTAACTTTCTATAATGAGTTAAACTCATTATTAGCCAAGACTTGCTCTTTTTGACATAACCAGAATACAATGCAATGTTGTTTATTTTTCTTGGTAGGGTTGGTAAATGGAATTGCTCAGACCTGAAGGGTTAAATAAAATATTTTTATGCTACTTATGTTGAACATTAGCTAGCTCCCTGGACTAATATTGGACATTATCCCATCAGTGTATATTAGATGAAACATATGCATCTGTTACTGATGTTAAACATCTAATTGGGGGAGTGGAAATATAATATAATAAAGAGAATGTATATATGAGAAAAACTGAACTCCAAAATACTTTAAATTACAACATGATGCCTTCCACTTTATTTAATCAAGTCCTTTCTTATAACTCAGTTAAAATGAGAGGGAAGAGAAGAGAGGGAAAGTAATACTAAAATTTATTCCTAATTTTAACTCTGAAGTATACAATAATCATAGTGATTTGGTGAAATAGTTTGAAGTTTCCAAAGTAAAAAAAAAAAAATAGTTCTGTGTTTTTCCTGTAAGTTCTCTTTCAAGAAGATAAATACAGAAACTTTACCTTAATCATTCTAATATTTCAACCCAGGAAAATTAAGATGTTGGTAATGTTAATGCATATGCTGTAGAAATAGACATGGACCAACGGTAGTGGGTCTGACTGGCAAGGGTCAGAGCCAGAAGGTTTACTGGAGTTCTTAAACATGCCTGGATAAAACAAATTCATCTGACCAAGTATTTCAGTTACAACCAGTGTAGTGACCCAAGTTAGACGAAAAGAGCTACATGTCTGATTTTATATATCAAAATGTGTTTGACTTGAAAATGTGAGGAGAAAGTAGAAAATAAAATCTGTGTACCTAAAAAGTCATTGATCTTGTCCAAAAGATTCCACCTTTCTTTCTTCCTTCAAATCTCTCCTGCCCCAAAAGATGGTGGCATCCGGTAATGACTCTACCTCCCATGGCAGCTGTGGAAGCCACACTTTCCCAATACAGGAACCATCCAGCTCCAGGGAGACCTAGAAGCGTAGGGGTCAGCACACCACCCCTATTTTTCTAACGTTATATTGGAGTGCAGCTGGGCTCTTTGCTCACATCATGTCCAGGGCTGCTTCTGCCCTACAGTGGGAGAGTTGAGTAGCTGACTCACAAAAGGTAGGATAATGACCATCTGGTTCTTTATAGAAAACATTTGCTGGCCCTTGTACTAGAAAGGCGCCCGCTACGGAGCACCAAGATTGGTATTTCATACACTCCAACGCTCTGGTTCCCAGCCCTTCTGTAACCCCAGCATGCCTGAGGGGAAAAACATACTCCCATCAGTAGTACCGTCTTAACTGCTGTATTGGAGACGCTCCCGTACATGCATACATGAGAAAAGGATTTTCCATGGAGCCAGTGAGATTTAAGCTTTAGGATCACTCACTTGCACAAGGTCTGGGGAGGGGCCCTCCTGATGTGTTCACGTGGTTATTTTTTGTTGTGATATTTGAAAAAAATAACGATGTAGACACCATTGTCTCTTTCTATTCCAGCTTTCCCTCGGCCAATCTTCTCCATGTGTTGGGTGGTGCTAGAGGCATGTGGGAATTTGTGGATCTAATTAAGCAGAGGTTGAGTTGAGGATACAGCTAATTTGGGTTCAGTGCGACACAGAGATAGACAGAAAGAAGCTATCTATAGCCACTTGGCTTTCTGGCTAAGTTATTGCCGGTCCTCCCAAGATAGGAATGACTTGCAGGAATACTTCTACTGCCCACTGCAATGACCCCTCTAACACAAAAGCGCAGACATAGCTGTCCTAGCACTACTTGTATATGGATGTGTCCTACAGCGCCCATCATTGAAAGTGTGAAAAAGAAAATGTTTTGAACTGTGTGAAGCCAGAAGCTAGCCTGTAGGAAATTCTACCCAGCCTTACAGTTTACGTATGAAAGAAACTTAATAGTTTTTCCAAATTTGACAGCATTCTTAGTGTTCAATGGCACTATTAATTTCAAGTTGTGATGCTGAAAAAACAACAACAACAAAAACAAAAGAAAAAAAACAACTAACAAACTTTTCCATCAATAATAAAAAAAAAAAAACACACAACAAAAACAAAAGAAAAAAAAAACAACTAACAAACTTTTCCATCAATAATAAAAATTATTTTTTCTATCAACTACCCTAAAGAAAAGGTCAAATTGTCTTACTATTTCTTTCTGTAGCAAGTGATATTACAACATTAGCAATCATATAAAGAGGTGATCAAAGACTATGCTGCCAGGAAATGTGGGAGACTACTATTATAGTGTCTAGTGTCAAACCATCAATAAAAGTATCATGTTGTATCTGACCTGGATTTTGTGATGTTTGTGGTCCGCTTTTTAAAATTAGTAATTTCTTGTTTTGTTTTGTTTTTATTCTAAACAATCATTGATACTTTTTCATAAATAAGGTCCTTCAAATCATGTAAGCTTTAGGCCCATAACACCTCACCTACTTACATACGTGCACATACTCATATGCTATTAAAACACAAAATTTCTGCTTTCATGTCAGTCATTATAACCCACTGTGTGGATGTCGTGCCAGTAATGAAGTAGGATTCACGGTTGCAAAACACTTTCTTAAAAATCTCTGCAAACCCATTATGATTTGGAGTGAATCCATTACTAAATGAAGCGTGGCTCATTCCAAGCTGCCTTGGTCCAGTCACCTGGGTGGGATGCAAAGAGCATACATTTCAGAGCTCAGTTGACTTGGATCTGGATCCTGACTTCACCTTTTGGGTCCCGCGTGTTCCCGAACATAATATTGAACATTCCTGAGCTTTATCTGTCACACAGGGGAGATGGTGCCAGCTTCACAGGGCGGTCGTGAGGGTGAAGTGAAGAAAGCTGTGCTAAAGGCGGAGTTCAGAGCCTGGCCCAGCAGGCCTTTCTGCCCGCGGCTCCTCCACTCCACCAGCGGCATCTCTCTGGGGCCCCAGCGGCTCCCGCGCACAGAGCACAGCTGGCAAAGACACTCGGAGGAAAGCCGCCGTAATTAATGTCACATTCACTCAATTTCAGGTCTAGACAATATTTTTCTAAAACAATTGCTTCCAAGAGCCAGAAATAAAAACAGAACAATGTCAGTCATCGGAACTCAGAAAGGGGAGGGTAAATAGTGCCTGACGGGTCCATTCTAACTTTGATCCGAAATTCCATATTCCGCGGGGAGACGTGTAGTAAATGATTTCCACACTTCCCCACGGCTGCTGGTGCTGGCTGTGCAGGGCCCCGTGTCTCAGGAACAGAGATCGGAATGCAGGGAGAAGATGGCTTTAAGATTCTCCTTTAAAGGATCCAGAAGGCTCACTCCTGGGGGAGCAGATATGAATGGCCCTCCAGAGACCAGTGTCCCAGCTGTAGTGTGAGATGGGGGCCCTGAAATCTATGGGTAGCCCCAAACCTCTGACTGGAGTGTTTCCCCAGCCGGC
>NW_005355115.1:1798837-1833954 GCF_000412655.1 Myotis brandtii
TCGCCTGCTTGCAGGGCAGCTGCCTGCTTCCTGGGGCAGCAGAGGACAAGGAGAAAGGGAATTGCAATTTACCTGGCACTGGGCCTGTGGAAGGGGCTCTCTGCTCTTCCACATCCCCCTCTGCTCTCACCCCATCTTCATTCTCCCTAACTAGTTAGGAACAGGGGCTACAGAGGGTGCTGCCACCGTCACCGAAGTGTCATGATCTGAAAGGCTGCCATTTTGGTGGAATTCTATGCAAAGGGCACCTCCCGGAAATGGGCAGAGCTATAGTCTAGGTACAGACACTATAAATCTCTAGAGAAGTTTCTTTGCATCTCATGAAGAGAGAGACTGAGACCAAGAACAGAGAGTCATGGAGAGGCTGCCAAGAGGAAAAGGAGGGAAAGGGATCCAGTTGGAGACAGGGAGTGAGCAAGCTGGAGACAGAGGCCGCGTGGTCCTTGTTACAGTCCCAGGAATAAACCCAAGGCTCTCTAGTAAATAGAATTCAGTGCAGCCGGCAGCTGTTCCCACAAACACAGGGCACAGACCACCCGGCACTCAGATTCCTGTGCCAGATCCTGGCCTTCGTCACCAGGGGGAGCTTTCTCAGTCAGCAGGGCCCTGGGAGACGCTCATGTCTGCACCACCACCTTAGGTTCCCATGTTTGCAAGAGGGAGAGCCTTTGTGATCCAAAAGGTAAGTCCTCTCTCCCCGCATCTTCCCTCACCCCACCCTACTCAGTAGCTAGTGACATTTAGGATGATACTCCCAGCGAGAAGGAGCAGCTCAACCCAAAGTGGCATACCACCTCCCAGGCACCCAGCAACCCATTTCAAAGTTCCCCTTTATCCTCCAAATATAGGTCTTCATCCCACAAGTTCTCCAACCTAAACCAATCAAAAATCCCCTTCTCTCATGTGAATGTTCTCAGCTAAATACAAAGGGGAATCTGATTTAACGTAATCTTACTCATGAGTGAGTGATTGACAATCTTTCTCAACTCTTCCAGGAGCATTTGCATTGTAAAAGAGCAACTTACAGCAAAAACAAACAAAAATCCACGATGAACCTCTCATTGGTGGGGTTCCAGATAGTGTGAAAAAGGGGAGGGAAGGCTGAGGAAAGGTGGGAGCCTTCATGGAAGGCCACGCCGGTCTCCAGTGCTCCTTCGGTCACATCATGAGGGCAGCTCTGCTTACTCCATCTAGGGCTAGGGCGGCTACAGCATCCAGGTGATCACACTTCTCCTTGGATCAGAAACTTGATACATGGCACATAAGGAGAGATTCAGGTGATATAAGGCAACAGTTCTCTAAGCAAGAACTCCACCATGCAAGCAGCTTGGGCATCGCATACAAATTATCTGGTGCAAATTCTCCCTAGACCTACTGGATCAGATACCCAGGGCGTGGGATCCAGAAACCTCTGTGTCAACAAGCCTTCCAGGGAATGCTGCTGTCCATCACCTGTATAGAGCATGGGGAGCTCCCTCCTCCTCTGGCTAGCTTGCAACCTTGAGCAACTCAGCTCACTTCTGTGAACTTCCATTTCATATGATATAATATAGTATAGTATAATATAATATAATATAATATAATATAATATAATATAATCTATAATAATAAAGGCATAATATGCTAATTAGACTGGACAGCCGAACCACCTTCTGGACGTCATTCCAGATGTCCTTCCGGATGAAACCGTGGCAGTGGGGGCTGAGGCAGAGGTGGTTAGGGGCAATCAGGCAGGCAGGCAGGCAGGCGAACAATTAGGGGTGATTTAATATAATATAATTAATATAATATAATAAATATAATATAATATATAATAGGATTTAATCAGCCTCCTATGGAAAAAAATCATTTTTCCCTGGCCGGTGTGGCTTAGTTGGTTAGGTTTAGTTCTGTGCACCAAGAGGTTGCAGGTTGGATTCCTGGTCAGGACACATGCCAGGGCTGTAGACTTGACCCCCAGAAGGGGGCGTGCAGGAAACAGCCAATCAATGCTATGCTCTCACATCAATGTTTCTCTCTTCTCCTTTCCTCTATTTCTAAAGAAGAATCAATGAACTATTCTTTTAAAAAAATCATTTTATAGCCAAATCATTCTGGGGAATCCTTTCTTAGAAATCCTATCAAAGACTCCAACAATCCAGCCATGAATAAAGGAGCTTCTTTAACTGTGTGAACTCCCTGCTTGGAAAACATGTTTGAGCATGGATCCATTTTCTTAGTCATGTTCATTAACATCTAGAACTTAAGAAGGGTTTAAGTGATCACCAGGGTCTCTCCCAACTCTAATGTTCTGCAGGTCCTGCTCCAGGGAGGCCCACTCTCTCCACTCTGGCTTGTGTTGGCTGCAGTAAACATAAATCAGTTTGAGTGAGCAAACACTCAGATCAGACAGGGCCTAGGCCCTATACCAGAGTTTATCTGCACTATAATTTATGTGTATTCCCTGGTTTCGTTAGCATTGAGGAGAATCTTCCCGTCTCTACCACCTAGAGAAAAACCAGAAGCTGAAGAGGGACATTACACAGCCTGGAGGGCAAAAGGTGAGGTGTGGCGAACAGCAGGAGATTTGAGGAAGACATCCTGGAGGTGGGGGCTGGAGAGTGAAGCTCCAACAGAGAATAGCAGAACACCCTGATCTGTGAAAGCAGGTGATGCCAATAATAATAATAATAATAATAATAACTAATAATCATTAGAATATTTTGCAATATACAGAGTATTTCTTCATAGATTATTCTTTAATCTTGGCAACACAAAAGTTGTGAAATAGATATTACTTTTATCCCCATTTTGCAGATAAGAAAACAGGCTCAGTTGGGAATTTTGCTTCCTAAGTCTAAGAGCCTGTAACTGGGGATAACTAGATTAGATGTTAGGGCTCTTTCGCCATCCCAATGACAGTGGTATCCAAGGACTCATAACCTACTCTTTTAAATAAGTTTCCATCCAAAGTCCGCATTAATTTGTGCAATTGAATTAACTTCACTCTAGCCCGTTGCATGCCTGATAACAGATACTCTCTCTAGTAGAATAATGATTAAGAACATGATACTAGAACTGATTGCTTGGGATTGACCCCCAACTTCTCACACTAGTTGTGTGAGGTGTGGGGGCTAATTGTGTGAAGATTTTTTTTTTCTCTGTAATACTTTCTTTTTTATTTTTTTTTATTTTTAGTTTTTTATTATTCTAGTAAATGCTCTCTGAGGTTGGCTGCACACCCATCATTGTGAGAAGACAAATCTTCGCTGAGTTCAGGGACCAGAAAAGATAGCAGTAAGCACTAAGAAGAATGAAAAGTCACCAATTATGCCAAGACCAAGGAGACAAGTAATCCAGAGAATAATGGACTTGGGACTGAAGACTTCAGCTGGAATCTTCACTTTGTCATTCATTCCATGTGGCTTCGAGCAAAGAACGAAAATGTTGTTTTCTCTTCTGCTTGTTGTATGTCTGACTTGCTGTCTACACAGAGTCGTTTGAAGATGAGACAGGCCAGGCATGACCACTTGCAGCAGACTGTTGGTTGCTACCCAATAGCCAAGTTCTTGACAATGAACTCTGACTTTGTTCAGGTATCTACCTCTTCCACACAGTCATGTACTTTAGGGGGTGTGCTTTGATGGGTCTAAGCTCATAAAGGTGGCTTCCTTCCCTGGCCAGTGACAGGGAAGTCAAGGCATGTCACACAATTCTGAACACTGAGAAGTGAGGCTGGGTCCTCTGGGGGGTTGAGGGTAAAGTTTCCTTGATTTTAAAAAGAGGCATAAGGAAGAACTGGTATCTTCTTCCTCTGGACATGACCCTGTCTGGATACAGTACTGGTCCCACTGCTGCAGATGTCTTGCTACCATAAGCTGACACGAGCATTATGCCAACTCTCTGAAGATGGCAGAGCAGAGGGGTGGGAAGCACCTGGGTCTTTGACAATGTCATCGAGCCCCTTAATTAATCAATCCTAAGATACCCTATCTCTGGAATTGTCATGTGAAATAATAACGTGTTATTTGCTTAAGTCGGGTATTGTGCTACTCGTCAGAGAGCGCCCTCATCTATCCCAGGTGAGAGGTCACTGTAAAGTCTGTTCTAGGTGTAGATGGATATGCATATTTGTAGTGAATGCTCCTAACTCTCTGCATAAGGGGGAGACCAATAACAAATTACCCAGAAAAGCCCAACTGGGTTGCAGCACTCGGGTGACAATGTACAGACCAGTGAGGCAGAATAGAAACTTGGTACAAAACTGAGCCTCACTGAGTTTCATGGTTTATTTTCCTTTAATGATATTCAGACTATGCCTCTCCTACTTTTCATGTGTTCAACAAATGCTGAGCATCCTAAAGAAATAACGTCCAGTAAAGGAGCAGGTTCCTCCCCTTTACTGGATCTCTGTGTACTCTCCATTGCCTGCAGACTTCCAAAGCTCACATCACTGTGTACCAGGAACACAGGCAAACCAACCGCGTGAAAGAATCTGAAAGTCACAAGTCCATTGCTTCTATTTTTTGTAAGTGAAATGGAGAGATGCTGGCAGCACCGAGTGTTCCATTTTCTCAATAGAATGCTTTATTTGGCCAGGCCAGATACGACCTAATGATAGAGATTCAATTGCATTTGAGAGGGAGATAAATTAAAACATAAGTAGTAAAATTGCATATTCTTACGAAACTGAACGTATGACAGGAATTTTTTTTCCTCTAATAGCTGTTCACTCTTATTATTCTTTCTGGTTTGACTGCAAATGGTAAATGTCTTCAAAATTATTTAAAAATAGTGTAGGATTGTGTTTGTTCTAAATTTCGTATTGGGAAGGCAGGCAACTGTTCCTGGTAAAGAATTGAGATAATGTCACAGGGACAAGGTCTTGCTCAGATTTGTGACTCTGAGTAACGACAAAGCCCACATTCATTCAGGGCACATGGTACGTGCTAAACAAATATATTTTAAAGCACCGGAGCAAAATATTCTGTTTATTCTAAGCAGAAGACCAGGAGCATCATGTAAAGGTGGCAGTTTAATATTATATGAGTAGGTGTGAAATGTGAATTGTAATAAATTGTTAGAATAACTACATTCATTGGAAAGTCTATGTTTTTTAAAAAATATATGACAATGATAATCGATGTTCATGATGAGCCACAACCTCTAAGTACCTTAAGTGGAAGCATTATTATAAAGCGCCCGGAACTGGGATTCTGTCCATGGCCTCTCCACTTAATAGTTGCGTGGTCACAGGCAGGAAATTCAACCCCCACACCACAGCTTTTTATTGGCCAAATGGATGACAATTGTGCCTACCGTATCATGCAGTTGTGAGCACTGACTGAGATAATGCATGGAAGGTAACTTGCCAAGGTGTCTGGCTATATTAGTCCTGTCAGAATCACCCAAAATGTAGTGCATGGATAAATGAATGAATGAGTTATGTAGGAAATAGCTTTCAAATCCAATACTATCACCTAGTTCTGTATGATCAATTTATGGATAATACACACGGGAACTCAACTAACCATATTCTTTAATTAACCAGGGAATGCTTCTGAATGCTACTTACCTTAATGTATCATAATTATTTGTTTGCAAATTTCTTTATTGCTAGAAAGTGAAGGTCAAGCGGGCGTGAATAATATTCGTCTTTTTATTTCCAATATACAGCTCAGCATTTGCCATCTAGCAAGCACTTCATACACAGTTGTAAAATGAGTGAGTGAGTGAACGAATAAAGAATTTTGCCTTGGGCCAGACCTGCTTTCTGTAAAATATTAAGTGATTGGCAGGAAATCCATTGGTAGTTACTAAGACGAGTCAAGATGAAGCCACTACAGAGAGCCCTCTCTGAAGGCTGAAAACTATAGGCTCGCATTGCTGGCCCTGCTGCCAGATGAAAACCACATCGTGTGGCAATTTACATTGTGTTCTTTTAACGTCAAGAGATTCAAGACAGCCTGGCTCCTGCCATCTTAGGAACAATTCTGCCCCAACACACTGGCTACTGTTCTCTCTATTGAATTGCAACGTTTTTTTCCCTGGGTATCGATAAACAGCTGCGGAGTCAAATTAGTACTGTTTACTGTCAAATTAAGATGGAAACTGATCCTTTCTGTTCCTTGTTTACAGCGCCTGTACTGCTTGTCCTAAACCTCCAGAGTAACTAAATGCTAACGGACGGCTTCTGACGGTGGATGCTGTCCCAGATCAAACAGAAGGCAGATTTTGTTTGTCTTCTAAAATAAACTATCTTTTCAGGTTCATGGGCTCAGAATAACAGCTATCATATTTCGCCAGCTGTTTTTTATTCCTTTGCTAATTTTACAGCTTAGTCTTTTAGAAGGAGGGCTTGGTCCTTGTTCCATTCCTATGGTGCTGGTTCCGTGCCAGGGGAACAGAATATTCATAGACATGTAGGAAGCCAAGAGAGAGAGAGAGAGAGAGAGAGAGAGAGAGAGAGAGAGAGAGAGAGAGAGAGGTGTGTTTGTGATTTGGATGCATGGATAATAGTGTTCTGAAAACTCATTGTGAAATAAACAGTGTTTATTGTAAAAACCTAAATACTGTAGCAATCTCTAAATAATCGAGTTTTAAAAATCCTTGTCCTATTTCTTAACATTTATTTTCCTTCCAGGCTCGTCGCCATTTCAACATTCAGTAGGCAGACCTTCTGCATATCCCTCTAAGTTCTTTTCTTAAAATGTTGGGCCGGGTCAGTAGTGTGCCACTCAGAAATCATCTGCAGGTTGACATCACTTTGGTTGATTCTAGCCCCTGGGGGTCATGCCTTAAAGACAGCCAAATGCATTGTCCTGCTTCCACACTTCTGTCTGGTTCATCAGCCCGTCAGGAAGAAGAACCTTTCACGTTGACTCACTGCAATCCAGCTGTGCTACTTCGGTCCCATTTTATGGAAGAGCCAGGCAACGCTCACAACACAGTGAATCCTGTTGTGCTCACATGAAGAGTTCTCAGGGGACCCATGCCCGTTCTGGAGATTACAGCTTCTTTATTTTATGCTCACAAACCAAGTTCCCAATAGCTTGCTCTGGAATCTCAGCGAAGAATCCCATGGTGTGGATTGTTCTGCAGTTAATAGAACCTATTTTCTTAGCTTTCTTATCAGTGACTAGAAAGAACGCCTTGCTGGGATGGACTTTGCAGTCTTTAAAGCCGTGAGCTGAAGACTCCAGCTGAGGAAACTCCTTTGAGGCCCCAGGGGCTGGAGCACACCATCTAGGAATCCCAGGCTGAGCAGACCCAGGGCTTCAATACCTTGCATCGACTTCCTTCTCTCACTGGTGATACACCTGGGGACACGGATCCTGCCACCTTACTTAGTGCATCAGCTACAGGAGAAATCATCACATTCGCATAACTCCTAGCAGAGTGGCAATCTTCTGCCAGAATCAAGTGTGGGAACAACAGCTGGACCCCTCGCTGTTACAGCGTACTGGGAGTCTGCTCCATCTGTGAGAACTGGAGCTTCTTGTCCAAGCCGCCATCCATTACATCATTCCTTCAATAAGAAAATATTAACCACCTACCATTGGAAAACACCAAAGAGAATAAGAGATGGATAAGAAATAGTCCCTAAGCTCAAGAGTTTATAATTTGGCATGAAAACTTCAAAGATCACACAACAAGGCACTAGTACTTCAGGCTCCTACCAAGCATACAGAAACAAACACAACACTCAGAGTTCAGAAGAAAGGGAGAGCTTCCCACTGGCTGTAGAGACAAGTTGTAAATTGAAGAATGGGAAGAATTTTAGGAGTAAAGACAAATGTGTGAAGGCGAAAGTTGCAAGGATTTCAGATAATAGCAACTGGATCCAGGCTACAG
Source organism: Myotis brandtii (assembly GCF_000412655.1). Lineage (NCBI taxonomy): Eukaryota > Metazoa > Chordata > Mammalia > Chiroptera > Vespertilionidae > Myotis > Myotis brandtii. Next base: position 1,806,671 of record NW_005355115.1, read on the forward strand.
CACATATTCCATGCAAACCATGGGAACCAGTCAAGGTAAGAATGAACACATCTATAAGCACCAGGCTACTGAATCTGAACTCTTTGTATTCGTGTGGGTAGGTGATGGGAACCATTAGAGGTTTTTGAGCATGGGAGTGACATGATAAACACAATATTTAGGAAGGTTCAACACCTGGTTGGTCAGTCTATGTGGAATGAAAGAACTGCTCATGTCACATGTGCTAACTTCACAGTTGAAAAATATCCTGTGAATTTTTTTCACTTCTTATTCACTCACCCTCATCACACATTATAAGGAAGACTGGGTGAAGTCTGAACATCTTTTTTTTTCTTGATTTTTCTTGATTTATTTTCTTCATATATTTCTTCAGACAAGCTCCTAAAAATTGGAAGGAACTTCAAGTTGAGGACCTGGATCTGATATGGCACAGAGTTCATCTTCATTATCACCACCACTAACAACTATTGAGCCCTCACTCTCTACTAGGTGCTTGCTATGGACTTGTTTAATCCTTATAACACTACTAGGGGCCCAGTGCATGAATTCGTGTACCTTGAAAGGAAATGTGGGCCACAAGGATGCAGTGGGCACAGGGGCGGGTCTCAGCCCATCCTCCCCATCCCCTCCCCTCCTGCCATGGCTTCGCTCCTGCTGCCACCGCTCCCAGGTGCTGATGGCCACAGAGCAATTGGGGCTGGTGCCAGCAGCGGGTACGAGTGGCAGCTGCTGCTCTGATAACCCCTTAGGAGCAGGGGAAGGTGGAGAAGCCCTCAGGGGCGATTGGGGCCAGCAGCTGCCACTCGCACCCGCTGACAGCACCGAGCAATCAGGGCCGGTGCCAGGCACCGGCAGCGGGTGCGAGCAGGGGCTCCGGCTCTGGCAGCGGGTGTGAGCAAGGATGGAACTGTCAGCAGGTGTGAGTGCTAGGCGGGATTGTGGCATGCAGGAGCAAAGAATTTTCAGTAACTGCCAGAGACTCGCCCCGATGACAGTGACCAGCATCCCGCCTTGATCTGGTGCCCCCTCTCACCTGCTCCACCCTCCCATTGTGGCCAACGCCCACCATGTTCTGTGCTCTGCCACCTGCTGCCGATGCCTGCCATGTTCCATGCACCCCCTGGTGGTCAGTGCATGTCATAGCAACCGGTTGTTCCACTGTTCAGTCTATTTGCATATTAGCTTTTTATTATATAGGAGGATAAGGCAGAGAACAGTGGCTGACCTTTACACTTGGTCAACACAACATTTTGATTCTAGATTCTCTTTGGTGTATGCATAGCCCAGGTCCAGAATAGAATTACCAACCTATATCCTGGGAACCACCTCAGGGCTCAAGCTGGGTATAATCTGGAGCTCTGGTTGGTGTCTATCTTTGAACCTGGATCAATATTCAGGTCTAGATTTCTTTCTTTCATTCTTCAAATATTTCTTGAGCTTCTGCTGTGTGCCCAGCATTTTGGTGAACGAGACAGACATGTTTCTTGCAATCATGAGTGATTTTTGCTTGGAACGCTGAAAGGAAGAGACCTTTACCCCCAACTCGTGATAACAAGGAAACCTGGGTATAAGACTGGACTCAGATGCTAAATTATTCTGGGACTTTGGCCAAGCCTCTAAACCTCCCTTAGCTTCAGTTTCCTTGTGGTTAGAAAGGCAGAATTCACCTGGAGAGCCTCAGCTGTTCATCAGAGTCTTTGCTTTCCAGTGTTTCAGAAAGTGAGTCATGCTGCAATCAGATGCCTTCCCCAGCTCCTCATCTCAGCCTTTCTGCTCTCCAGGTTCAGGCTTCAGTGGAGCAAACTTATCACATTGCAAACCCTTCCCCACTGAAGCTAATTGGAATCATTCTCCTCTAGGCACACCCACGTCCCACGGGGGCCTGATAGGTCCAGCCCGGCTGTTTGCTCAGTGTCACTCTGAATCGAAACTTGCTCTATTTTAACTTGACATTGTTTCTCTGTTTATTTTACCTAATAAGTGAATCTTTTACCTCATAAAAAGCTCATTTTGGAGCTGGGGTAGAATTCAGGAAAGAATGATGCTGGCCATTCTTTCTGACCTCCTCCATTAGCTGAAGTACTCAATGAGAGGTGATGTCATTCCCCGAGACAGAGGCTAGCCATACAGGGATAAACACATTTGCTATTCTCCTTTAACTGGAGGAGACCATGCCAATGGAGTTATGCTGGGTTCTTCAGAAAGGGGAACCCAGGCACTCAAAACCAGTCGCATTATATAGACACTACAAAGTCTCTTTGAACGTAGGACTCTATTGACCTAGAGCGAGCTATTAAATTGAAACAAGAGTAAGTAAGGCAGTTTCAAATCACAAATTCCTTCAGCTGTCATTCATTTTCACCCTCCTCTACTTCGAGCTGAACATGTAACTTTTTTTTTTTTATTCTATGATATTTAGCATTTGCCAACCAGAAGCCATTTTGATTTTTCCTATTCAACCGTGCAACTTTTTTTTGTTCTATGATATCTGGCATCTGCCAACCAGAAGCCATTTTGATTTTTCCTATTCAACCGTGGTTTCAGCCATGCCTCAGAGGCCCATCTTTCCCACCTTTTCCCCCACATAAAAAAAAAAATAAAATAAAAAAGAACGAAGAAGTTGATAGGAAGACTGGAACTGTTTCATCAGGAATGGGGCAGGGGAGTTTAAAGTATACAAAGGAGTTGTTTAGCACCTTGGGCTAGTCTTTCTGTTCTCTGAGTCTCAGGCTCCTCCTTCAGAGAATAGCAATGCTAGCTAGTTCCAGAGAGCTCGGGAGATTTCAATGAGATACTGCATATGAAACACATAGCACTGTTTCCTTCATTTATATTCATTCATTCAACAATATGCTGTTTTTCACAAGGACAGATTTTAACTCTCTTTAAAATATGAGAACATAGACTTAGCTACCAACCCTATTAAAACATGGAAGAATTTGTTTCAGAAAATCAGTGTTTAATAATCACTGCATTTGAGTGATTTTTCTCTTTATCTTTCCTCCTCTTCCCCCAGACCAAACTTCAGTGTGGAGGAAAACCTCTTCTCTCCATGGCCCCAATTTAGCTCCCATCTCCATAAACCTGCTTTTTGAATCCAGGAAATCAGACTGGAAAAAGAAGTCTAGAGAAAAGACATATGAGAAAGAATGGATGACTGATGATTGATTAGGTTCCCCATAAAAACTCAAAGGGTAAATGTATTCAATCCCGTAAACATCTAGCAAGGGCCTAGTAGACACACTGCTATGCCATGTGGTAGTTTAGAAAGAGCTGAGTTCTAGACCCCGTTCCAATAATAACTGGCTTCCTGACACTGGCCAGCTCCATGGCCTCTCTGGGCCTCATCCTCCATAAAGGGGGACTGGAATAGAATGACCCCTCCAGCACGAACATTTTATAATAATGCTGATGAGCACTGGGAAAGAAACTGAAAACTAGCTCCTGTAAAAATGGAACAGCTTTGCCATTTCTGTTCTTCATTTGACCACAATTACTTAATTATTTAGAACATATTTCCATGTTGAGATGTAATTACAGAATTTTTTCTCTCTCTCCCCGTTTTTTTTCTTCTTTTTTTGGTGCTGTTGTTGCCATTTGAATCCAACTTGTTTTGTTCATTTCCTCGGGTGGAAACTTTTAGTGATGACTGCATTTTTATGAGTGTCTTTAAAAGAGAGATTTAGATGCAGTCCCTCTGCCTCGGTATGGAGTTCCATGAAATTTACAGAGAAAAAAATAACTAGTCACTTTGAATCTAGGTCAAACAAAATTTTAATATCTAAAGAATTCAATCAGAACGCTGGAGCCTACATTACTGTTTTAAGATACCAGATTTGGCAAGTATTCTATTTTGTTATGAGGGACCCTACCCATCTCAAGGCTAATGTGGTACATATTAGCATGCAGGACCTCAGGAGATCTCATTTTGGTTTAAACTTAACCCTATGTATCCTGTTAGATACAGAATCCCCACTTCAGCATAGTCTCCTAGATCATATCAGGTTTACTTCTCTAGTCTAGGGTCATTCAAGAAGTATTAAATGGTTCAACACATTCCAAGAGTAAGTAGGACATTATCTCATTAATTCAGGCTTCACTGATTTGGAATTTATTCACCTTGAGCTTACAGAGACAAATCTAAGTGAATCAGTAATATAAATGACATTCAAGGAACTTTTAATATTCTTAAAAAGACAGTGTTTTAAGTGCATTTAAAAATGATCTTTTGCCTTAAAAAGTTGCTAAATATGAAGGATACCAAGTTAATCTCCAAAGCTGACATTGGCAAAATATATGTTTAGCCATTATTTGTGACATCATTTATAATTGAAACGATTTTTTAAAAACATTTTACAATTCTAGCTTTTTCCTTGCTGGGTGTGCTGGGGCCATGACTTAATAGAAATTAGTAATATTGCTGCTCCATAATAGACCATGTCGGAAAATATGATGAGTTTGATTGCTGTGTGAATTTGCTTTATGTGACTCACCCCAGGGTAACGATGAAAGCATTTGTGGCGGCAAGAATATTTGAGGTGAGTTTGGGGAAACACAGAAGGAAAGCCTGTCATCAAAGAATTGATCCAATCATCTGATTATGAGGCAAGCAAAGCCCAAATTCGCCCGAGGTTCCTCAGATTAGCAAGATGTGGAGCAAGGCTTAGAAAGCACAGCTCTTGATTCTTGGTTCAGGCTACTTCCCTGCCCTGGTCTTTACCTTGTGAAAGGAGCCGACATCACTCCAGGCCCATCTCACTCTTCCATACATGCTCTTAGGCTGATCCCGGGCCTTAATGTCAAGCAGCCACAAAATCACTTGTTTAAGGTGCACTGAGAACCAGCCTACAAAACTGTCCAATTTCCCTCAAAACCATGTACTAATACTTAGCCTCTAGGGTTTGCTTTTATTCCAAGGCATCTGGCTCAGTGTTAGACACATTTATTGGATTGGGGGGTGGGGGAGAGAAGTAGGGAATATATACTTATATATATCCTGTCACATTATTCAGCCTGACCCTTCTGGACATTTCTACCTTCTGCTCACTGGTAAACCAAGGATAAGTGGGTATTTTAAGAAAGATGTTCAGAGAGAAATCACCAAAGCAACGTGAAATTTCTTCAAGTTGAGCTTAGAGCCGCAGGCCACAGTAACCTGATTCCTGAAATGTTCACCACTGATCTTGGCAACTATTTTCTTTCTGGTTTGTGATTTTCAATAAGATCCCAAACAACCAAAGAAAGTAAGAAAAAAAGAAACAAGCAAAGAGAGAAAAGTCTCTAACCTTCCAAAACCAGCCATTTGTCATAGTCATTCACACAACGACCTCAAGGGAGGTCACTGCTACTTAAGAATTGGCAACGGTGCTGTGGTGAGCACCAAAAGGCATTTTTGGCCAAACAAACCAATTAGCCAATGATCATATCCACTTCCTTGCTTCTTCCTGAATTTCTTAAACATGTGTTTCTTGGAATCCATCTCTTCTGCCACATAGACCCAAATGACAAATCATCAACCCCAAAGAACCAGTGCTCCACAACAAACCACGAGCATGTGTTGCAACTGCCAGAGGCAGGAGGGAGTGATAAACCAGACTACCAAATTTGGTTAAAAAAAAAAAAAGAAAGAAAAGAAGAAGAAGTAGCCTGTTTGTACTGGCTAATTGCAGTGATGACACTTAAAATATTTGCAAAATGTTCTGAGGTCTGTTATGGTGAAAAGGAAGCTTGGTGAGAGGGAAGGTGTCATAAGGGCAGGCTGGCCAGCTCCAAGGGAAGCAGTAGCTTGATCAAGCTTTCACAGTCCTCACACTGGTCCTCTGCCTGGCAGGTCTAGCAGTTAGATTTAGCCTGCATGTACCCAGAGATGAAAGGTCAATTTCTTAAGACCTGGTGTTTGATAACCAAACACATAGGAGGCTGAGGTATAAAGCAGAAGCTAGTCTATTTAAATAACAATGGGGCTGACCCTCTTCTGAAGCTGGCATGGTCTCTCTCCTTGGCCCCTGTCTGGGATGCTTTTCCCCACACACCATCTCAAGAATCTGAAGGCAACTAGCCAGGAAACATTGACTCAACAAAGGCAGGAAGATGATCTTGAAGGATCTTTCCACACAACCAAAATGTCCCTCTGAACAGGCCTGGATGACACCTGCAAATTTGTGTCTTTCTACAATCCCAAGCTGCTGGCTTCCCTTGTGTTTTCATTGTTTTCCTGAAGCTCCTGAAGCCTGTGAGTGGTGGAGCCACTATCTGAGGCCATATATGTTTCCTCCAAAGCCTATGCACTCAGCCACTTCCACATGTCTTCGGTATCTTTCGATAATTTGGATTTCCTCCTTTCCTTCGGTCATTTATTTTGAGAACGTGAAGGGTGGGGCTATTGTTAACCATGACAGAGAAGGGAGGGAGAAGCGAGGAGGGAGGAGGGTCTGTGCACTTTTGGAGTGAACAACACACTGACTGACTGCAGTGGTGGATGATGGAGAGGACAGAGCATCCTGGGAGCCAGCTTTTTTTTTAGTTTTTTTTTTTTTAGTTAAAACAACCACAAAAATAACAGCAACTAAAATCCATGTTTTAGGTGCTCATCTTTCTAAAATGCTTTGATTTTCTACTTTAGTCACTGAAGTCTAATAAACATAATTAAGCCTTTTTTTAGCTTACTGAATGTATAATGACCACAGAAAATTCCAGATATAGTTACAGTTGGTATAAAAGACCATAAGAAAACTTGGGATTTTTTCCCCTGTCTCTTTTCCCTAATGTGAACCTGTTTTCTTATGATTTCTTTTTAAAGCTGAGCTGAGGTAAGATAAATTCTTGTTCTGTAAAGATTATGAGTAGCTAAGCTCTGTTTAATTAGAATTTTGCAAGCATTGTGATTTATAGAGCATGATAATTTATAGCTTGGGGGACTGTGGCGATCACACAATCCAACCACCTCATTTTATAAATGAGAAAATGAAGACGATGAGAAAAGTGACTTGCTTAAAGGATGTTCAATCCATGAGTAGCAGAACCAATATGTAAACCATACCTTCTAACTCCAAATGGAATGATCTTTTCACCCAGTGGGAGTGAAGTTGACCAATGACCTAGAAAGCTGTCATCTTCTCATGCCTTTCTATCAAGACCTCAAGTGCAAACACCACCAGCTCAGAGGCATCAAAGACAACTTTCCATCACCGCTGTAAACATCTCTTTGTAGACTTAACTCTCTTTGTAGACTTCTGGGTCTCTCTTGAGAACTGAGTTCAGTGACAGCGTAGAACAAGATATATGTTTAGTCATGGATCCTCGTCTCCCCTGAGCACATCTTGAAACCTTCTACAGAGAGAATGGAGAGTAAAGGAGGGAAAGATCCAACAACTCCCAGTAGGTGGACTGCAGGCGTCACGCTGGGAGCGGGAGGGGAGACTGCCCAGCATAAGGCAAGTGGAAACTGGCTGCAGAGTCTCAGCTGAGAAGGCGCTGGGCTGCAAGGTCTGAGGCACCACATCCAAGAAAACTAGTGAGGGGTGAGAATATCAGAGGGGAAAAAGCCTGGAGAGACACCCAGAGACAATGGGGTGCAGGAAGTCGGAGCCTTCTACTGGCTGCCATGGCTGGATCTGACAGGAAGTGGAGGCTGGGAGGGCACCTGGAGCTGGGAGGGCACTTTAGACATTGCAGATAAGAAGGGGGGCAAAGGTCCAAATACTTTAAATTCCATGCCCAGGGCACATCCAGGTTATATGGGGCCTGAAGCTAGAACAATTAGCTTTTAAGAAAGAAAAATGCAGTTATGTTACAACGATGAATTTTGTTGCAAATTATGTTACCAGTTTAAATTTTTATTTAGAATGAGAAAAGATATTACAGAAGTTAAAAATAAGCCATCAAATACCATAAACATCATAAAATTTAAAAATATCTATATTTTTATCAATTAATTTTGACACACCTTTATACTCTTGGGGTTTCCCTACATTTTTGTCTGCATATTCTTTTTGATGCATTGCTTCTTTAGTTAATGATTTTTCAGTATCATTTTCTACGAAGAGGGGGAAAGACAAGTCAGTCTTTCTTCTAGCACTGTAGGTCAAAATTTGTTTTTTGGTATTTTGGGATAACAGTTCCGACTAGGCATTGATTGATGCCTATATTTCCACTTGCAAGTTTAAATATCTGGTGAGAGGGAGAACTTTCCGTAGCATAGCTTCTGGGTTCACACATTTACATCTTGCATCTCCACTACTTTCACACTATCAGTGCCTCAGGACACAGTCAAGATGAGAGATAATGTTGATGCTACACCTTATGCCATGGTGTGGGCGAGTCTACCCAGTGAGCAGTTGGGGTATCCCTGCCATTTCTCCACCAGGAGGGTTTGTAGTAACCTAACCACACATGGGAATGTGGACAAACCATGCTAATACACCCCAAGAAACCTGAATGCAATGGCCCTTTATGCACAGCCCCCAAATACCCAGGGCCCCTTCAGTGTCACCTGACAGGCAGGGGGGCGTTGGAGGGAAGGTGGGGAGAGAAGACATGTGTCCCAACTGACTGCATTAAAATAGCTTACTTTTGCAAAGTTTACAAAGACATATGAGCACTAGGGCCTCTCCCATGCACGTGGGGGAGACGGCGGAGGGAGATCCTGAACTTAAGCCTCATCAGCTTCATAGTAAATCCAGGCCTTAAATCTGGAAATGCCAGACGTGCTGCTAAAGCCCATTCCCCCCGTAGGCTGGCTCACCTGGTGTCTGGGCTGAGGCGCTGATCTTTTGAGGTCTGTAGCCAGGGGTGGGGGGAGGTCCCAGATCATCCGAATCCATATGTGGCTGGATTTGGCTGATGAGTGGAGAGGAGTGTGAGGAACCAAGACTAGCAAATGTCTATATTCATGGGTTGATTAGCACTGGGGAGGAAGGAGGAGCCAGCATGTAATGTGGGAAGTGAGAAGGGGCAGGGGGAAGGTATGGAGTCTCTCTCTCACACACATACACACATGCACACACACACACACACACACACACACACACACACACACACACACACACACTTATGAGCCATACACCAGCCAGTTCCAAATGTGAGTCTGGGCACCGTGGAGGCAGGCGCTGCAGTGTGAAGGTGGAGGAGGGGATTTCTAAAAGACTTGGTAAGTCATGGGGTACTCATGACTCGTGTCAGGCCCCAGGTGACTGAAGTGTGTGACATGGAGCAGGGCAGCGGCCCTTTCACATGTGAACAGAGCACAGCATGGCTTGCCACCTGTGCTGACCACTCTTGGAGGAGACAGATCTGAATATGGACAGTGGCATTCCCGCAGGGGTGCCGGCAGCAGGGGCCGGGTGGGGGGCCTTCACTGGGAGCACCTAAGTGGGAGAAGGAAGCAGAGGATGCCACATGGGGACCACCACTGACACACGTGACACGTGACACGAGACACGTGACACATCCTCCCGGGACTCCCACAATGACCCTCTGGGTGGAGAGGAGTGTGAGGCACCCAGATGGGCTCTGCAGAGGACTGGCCCTTGGGAGCAGGTGGGGACAGAACCCAGTGAGGACTGTGTTGTTGCCATCAAATCCTGGGGAGATTCGAGTTCCAGTTCATGGACATTAGCACCTCAGCCTGGTTTATAAAAAGCAATATTATTATCTGATTTTGATAGTTGAGGAAAGCTATGGAGACCCTCCCTAGACCCCGTTAGAGGTGAGAGGGTCAGATTAGAATGAGATCCTCCTTATTTATGTATTTCTTGATTAGAATGAAATTCTCCTTATTTATGTATTTCTTGATTCATGGAATACTTATTGAGCTTGTACTCTGTGCCAGGCACTGCTGTGGGGTAAAGGAGAGAGTTCTCGGTGATAGATGCCAAGGGAACTGGCAACGCTGAGTAAGTAATAACTCCATCTCACGGGAGCCGCTGTGCATACCAGGGCTGGGAGGCAGCACCATCTGAAGGTCAAGGCTCTGGACTCAGCCAGACTGACCAGGGTTTAATCTCACAGCCACCCTTTCCCAGCTGTGAGAGCCCAGGCACACCGCTTCACCTCCCTGAGCCCCTGGGGCTGTGGCCCCCACTTGTAGAATGGGCATGCTCCCCATCCTTGCCTCCAGGAGGAGTGTGAGGATAAAATGTAGAATCCACAGAAGGGTTTAGCCCCATTCCTGGTGCACAGGAAAGGCGTGGAGAGGGTGAACTATTCATAGCCTGTTCCTATTATTATTCTCTCATTGTCCCCACTGGAGAGTTGAACTGCAGCGCAGAGCTGTGAGCCAGACCAGCGCACACAGGACTGCAGGACAGAGAGCGTAGCCATCTGCAGGCAACGGCTGGAGACGGCGCTGTGGCCTCAGAAACATCAGCGCACGCTGACAGCAGCTGTGGGGGCCTGGCAGCCTGACCTCTACAGTAGACCAGGCAACTGACAAATGCCATGAAGGAGATAGCGAGCTGCACGCAGGAACATGCAGATACACAGATGACACCTTCTGGGGATTCACAGGAAAATAGAGGAGGGGGCATTGGAAGGAAGGCTGAGATTCCCGTTGTCACAGGTGGGGCCAGAGCTAGAGAACTCAGCTGGGTTGTACTGTGTTTCTCCCCACCTCCCAGGCCAAAGGCAGGGGAACTGTGAGCTACAGCAGAAAGGCCTTCCTCTTATCAGGCCCAAGTAGAGAGGAGGCACTGACTGGGTTCTGAAGGATGAATAGGAGTTTTCTAGGTAGGACATCAATTTTGGAAACCACCACAGTCCTGTATGTGAAGAGGGGAGAAGTGAAAGGCAATAAAGTTGGAAAGTTAAATTGGAGCCACATTGTGAAAAGCTTCCCATGCCAAACTCTACTCAACCTTGTAGTTTGGGGGGCCCACGGGAGGTTTCTCAGCCAGCAGTTAAAAAGCCAAGAGAATAATCAGGTATGCATTTTATTAAAAGTTTCCTATGGCAGTGTGGAAAGTAGATTGCAGAGGTGGAGGATGGGGTGTGGGCAGGAACCAGAATATGTCAAAGTTAACTACACCCAGGTGCCGAGCGCCGCCCAGTTGGCACGCGGGAACGGGCCTTGTCCTCTCTCTTCACGTTGTCTCATCTCCTTTCTTGTCCGTGGCTTAGGCTGCTAATAGCTTTGCACAGTGAGCCTCCTGCAAGGAGCTCCTGGTTCCACCGACTCTTCACCCCAAGGACACATGAGACACTAGAGTGGCGTCCAGCACAAGGCCCCTCCTGACACACCTGTGCTTTAGGGAATCGAGGAGCAGTGGAACGAAATAAGACAAAGGAACAGTTTATTTTGCAGCCATCTTTCTAATAGCTGAGATGTCAACGTAAGTTAGACATGAGACCCAGGCTGTGTTTTTATGTGTAAAATGGTCTGCGACACGGAGAATGGCTCTGAGAACATGAAGAACTATTCCTTTATGCCCAGGTTAATTCTCTTTACCAACATGACTGGCCTCTTCAAAAAGAAACGGGAAGAGCCCTGGCTGGTTTCGCTCAGTGAATAGGGCGTCGGCCTGCGGGCTGAAGGGTCCCAAGTTTGATTTCTGTCAAGGGCACATGCCCGGGTTGTAGGCTCGATCCCCAGTAGGAGGCATGCAGGAGGCAGCCAGTCAATGATTCTCTCTCATCACTGATGTTTCTATCTCTCTCTCCCTCTTCCTCTCTGAAATAAATTATATATATTAAAAAGATACAGGAAGAAACTATGACCTGCGCTCTTTGCCTCTTGCTTTTTTATGTGGACAGGGTGTTTGAAGGATGTGAGGAGGAGCGGTGGGAAGGTGAATGAGTGGAAGCACAGACGCTGGGCTCCCCATCCCCTTGGCAGTCTAACATCCCCTCTCCTTGCCTCACTTCCCCAGGCCACATTCCTTCTTGCTTCCCCATCTTCCTTTCGCTCTCAGCCACATCCAAAATGCCCTCCTTCCCCGTCCCCCTCATCCCTTCCAGCCCTCCAGGTCTGAAGCACTCTCTGCATCATCCACTGTTCTTCCCCCATTGGCCAGTCTCCTCTGCCTCCTACTGTGCGTCATATCCTCACAGGGACCCTGGCAGGAGGCTGTGCTGTCTGTTCTAGATGAGTGAGCTGGGGCCCAGCCAGCCAGAGCATCTTCTCCAAGGCCCAGAGCAAGCTCTGGACGCCGGGCAGTGTGATGCATGCTCTCCAGCTCTGTGACCCACAGGCCACCTCCTGCCTTGTCTGTAGTGCCTGTGATATTTTCTTATTGTTTGCTGTGTGTTGGGCTTTTTTTAAAAAAAATATTTTAATCACCTTTATTTATTTATTTTTTGTTTGTTTGTTTTTTGTTAATCCTCAACCGAGGATATTTTTCCATTGATTTTTAGGGAGAGTGGAAGAGAGAGGGAAAGAGAGAGAAACATCGATGTGAGAGAAACACATCGATTGGTTGCCTCCTGCAGGAGCCCTGACCAGGGTCCGGGCCAGGGAGGAACCTGCAACCGAGGTACATGCTCTTGACCGGAATCGAACCTGGGACCCTTTGGTCCACAGGCTGATGCTCTACCCACTGAGCAAAACCGGCTAGGGCGGGCTTTGCTCTTTAACTGAAATGGTTTCAGACAGGGGACCAACTAGTTGTGTCATTACTTCCCATAGCACCTGTTGCCATGCCGAGCCCAAAATACTTGGGGAGTGAGGCAAGGCAGGCCTTATCTGGCTCCTCAGCTCTCCTCTCATTTTGTTCCCATGAATTCAGCAGCAGAGGGAGGGCCAGTGGGGCTCCCGGATTCCAAAACCAGCCCTCCGGGTGGTACTGAGTGCACTGAAGTTGAGAACCACTATCCTAAGGGCTTTTCGTGTATAAACAAACTCATTGCATTCCCAGTCCTACACTCTGAGGTTGGTAACTCCACTCTCAGCTGGGGAAACTGAGGACAGAGGTTAGGTGATGTGCTCAACGCCACACAGCCAGTGTGGGAGAGAGCGCTGGACCTCAGGGATGTGGGAAAACTCGTGGTGGCATCTGCCTCATCCCTGGAAAAAAATGTCTGGAGACAAGAGGATGTGGGGCACAGAACAGGGCCACCTGGGACTTTGATGGGCTAGGAATATACCAGTTTTCCTGGAGGTCGTGTGGTGCTGTGAACAGTTACTGGCCCCAAGGCAGGGAAGAACAATTTGACTTACGTTGGTCTGAAGGGGGTGCTGTAGGAAAAACAACGTGCCTTTAAAATCCTCCTCTGCCAAGTCCTGCCTGTCCCATCCGAGCCTGAGCCTGACACAGTAATTTTCCAGCCTGCACTTCCCGGAGCCCAGTGACGAGGAGCTCAGAAGAAAGATGCCGCAGCCCTTGGCCATGGAAGGATGGCATTGATCTTCGACAAGGGCCTCCTCTGTCCCATGGTTACGGAGTCACTTTGTGTGCAGGGAAATGGCTGAGGGTTAGCATCCAGGAAACACCCCCGCGAGGCTCCTCTGCCCAGCTGGGATTCTCCGTCTGGGGTCCCGGGAGGGAGCTGCGGACGGCCACCGGGAAAGGGTAGCGCATTCCTGTGGCTGATACCATGCAATTTTCTTTCAAAGGGTGCTTAAAGATTTCACTAGCTTTGGGGATTGGGGTAAGAGAAGACACAGGGAGATACGTAGACAAAAACAGACACAAAGACTGAATCAGGATGTGGAACTGACTGCGGTAAATTACGCAGAGTTGGCATAAAGACCTTTGATCTTTCTTTTGTGCTGGTCCATCCCTGGCCTCTAGGTTTAGGGATGAGCAGTCCCCAAACCACACTGTGTGGGGTGCTTTCCACGTATGAATTTGCTCAATCCTCGCCATCACCCACCAGGCAGATATTATTGTACCCACTTTGCAGAATGTTTAAGAGACAACCCTAGATTGCAAACTTCGGTCTGTGTATCACCAACCCAACACTGTTATCTCAAAGGGTCTTGATTGATTTTTTGTCTACAAAATGAGTATAACAATAATTGATACTTAATAATTAATTTTTAAATGCATCTTTCATTCTTTCCCCCATCCCAGTACCTCATTCTGTACACTCTTCTCAATTCTCATCTCATTGACCATGAATTTGTCAAGTTAGTTCAAGTGAGAATGTTCATTTATCTCTAAGGACAGAAATAGTGTTGCTTTTTAGGGTGCAAGTGCAAGTTTTCTGACCCCATCAAAACCCCACCAGTAATGACCATCTTTGTCTAAAGCATAAGGTCTCATATTGGTTCATCGAAGGAATACTTGCTCATTTCAAACTTTTCAAAATAAATCCTTAAGTTCAAAATGGTAGATTGGGCCTTCTTTACCTCTGCTCCCTCCCAAATCCCATTGGAATAACAGCATATACATGCAAAAGAGTAAACCTAAAGTGGCAGCAAACATGAAAGGGTCCCAGCAGCAATCCAGAACATTTCACAAAAGATGGGATCGTGCCCTGGCTGGAGTGGTTATGTGGTTAGAGCTTTGGCCCCCACACCAAAGGGTCTCGGGTTTGATTCCCAGTCAAGGGCATGTACCTGGGTTGCAGGTCAAGAGCTGAGTCAAAAAAACCTACAGAAAGAGGACCAGCCTGGAGGCAGAGGTGCCCCTCGCAGCAAAGCCCTAGAGAGAGTCTCAAATCAGAGCCTCAGCTACAAAGAGCAGGGCGGGCTGTGGGGTCATTAATTAAAGGCCTTTCTGAATTCTACAGCCACCAACTCTCCTCCACAGACAGCAACTGGCTGTAGTGGCCTTTGCCTGTGTGAAAACATGAGAATCTTTTCGGCCTTGGCTTCTGGAACATTCCCCCAAGTGGAAGGTGTTCAGTGATGCCAGTTTGATGCTACTTGGTTCTGCAGCATATAAGATGTTCATAATCACAATATTTTACATTCGGCATATTACTTTTCAGTTTTTTAAAAAAACTTTCAGAAAAACTTGGAAGAGCTAGAATGTAAATCTCATACACCTTGAAAAGGTAAAGTGAATGCTACATCTCAGAGAAGGGAGGTAGAGAGGGTGTGCTCTCAGGTGTGTTAGTCTTCTGGTTGCCCAGCAACAAGGCAGAAGTAGGTGCCTACCCTGTGTCAGGACTGTCCTGGGCCCGGGAGGCACCAGAAGACAAAGGGACAGACAGTCTCACCTCTATGATGCTCCTAGTCTAGTCTCAAATAAACAGACACCGCCTAACAGTTGATGAATAATGAGATAAGGGTTTAAGTCCATTATTTAAAACTATGGAAGTAGCCACAAGATTATTGAAGATAATAATGTTATGTACAAAACTCCATAGAAGGGGAGAGATAGTGTAAAGGTGCTAAAATCCCTGTCATAGCAGGAGGAGAATAGATAGAATTTAAATTGGAGAAATTCAAGAAACAGATGCATGGGGAATTAGTTTGTGGTGGGAACCACCAGAACTAAACACTGACATGGCCAAGGAGTTAAACCCGGGATATGGCCCCGGGGCTGCCCGGAGACACTTGCTCTCCAAGAGCCCTTGATACCTCTCAAGGGAGGAGAATATTTTTGCTTATCTGCATATAAAGAAATATAAATAAATAAATAAGATAATAATAATAAAAAACAACAATATCCCAAACCCTGGGAGAAATGTAAGGTAGACATCCCCATTCCCATTTTATACATTCCTCAGTCACAGCCTTGGGAATAGAAGGCAGGTCCCCTGACAGTCTCCAAATCCCCCCATTTCCCCAGGCTTCTCCTTGCACCTGCAGATGGACTAGGGTTGGAATCCTGGACTCGCTGAAGTGGACTTCGGGCAGCTGACTGTTCACTTCTAAACATAGGAAGACTGACCATCACCCCATGGGCTGTGGGAGGGCACCTGCTAATCACCTGGCACAGACTGGCACAAAAATGTCAGCTTCCCTGAGTTATATTTCTTTTATAACCCACCCAACATTTGGAGCAATAACACTATTTGTTGATCATGTTTTCTCCTTCTTATTTTATGTGATTTATCACTAATTCTGACTAGTAAATCTGGCGATTGGTTCTCATGTGTGGACTCGACAATCTACTGGTATATCAAAGGGCTTGTCATGACTGAAAGAGATAGAGAATGTCAAGATTAAAACATCTGGCAGGAAGAGGTGATTCCATTGGCACATCTAACCAGGGTTCCAAGGAGGTGTTTGTAGGGGTATGATGAGAGGGGGTACTGGGAACACTTTTACCCTATGCCCCCAAATATCCCTTCCTCATTGACCACCCTGAGATGTCACCTTCAGAGTCACTCTTTTGAACCTTGAAGAATTTTGGATTTCTCTGGTCCCCTTTGAAATTACAAGTGCCTGGTCATGGCCACCTGGAAGGGGTGGCTGTCCAGCTGAGAGTACAATCTCTTGGGACTAAGACCACTGGGGAGGGCCTGGGAGAGAAAGAGGGCAAGAAGCAGATGGAGAAGAAAGAGGGAATGAAGCAGAGACGCATTGAAGGGCAAGGCACCGAGGACAATCCCACAAGCCTGCCAGGATTCTTCTGCCCATTGCAACCGGGGAGAAGCAGCACTTCCTCCCAAAGGACTCTGGACAAATAGCATATGGGAGCTCACAGGACCAAGTACCAGATATGTGCTAGGTAGGTCTTGTGCTAAAGCTTCACAGGTATCAGCTCATTTAATTCCCACAGCACCCCCATCAGGGTGTCGCTAAAGTATTATTTCCATTTTACAGATGGAGACATTGAGGCACGGAGAGACGAACTGTCATACCCAAGTGACACGGCTCTGTGACAGAGCCAGGAACCCAGGCAGCTTGACTTCAATGTCATATTCTGCACCATCACACAAGAAACAAATCCCCACCTGATAACGTCCCCCAACCACCCCCCCCCACACACACAAACTTCTAGTTGTCAAGTTCTGCCTTTTAGTGCCAGTGAAACATAAGAACTTGTTTGCTGTGTGTAAGAGCGCTTATCTGATACCAACATAATAGATTTATTCCTTGTCACTCCAGAGCACAGAGCTAGAACTGAAGAATGCAATTTACAGAAGGCAGACAGTAACTCAAACCAAGCAGTACGATAAGAAAAAGAGGGTTGCTCCGGTAGGTAATGAGCTCCCTGTCAGTGCAGGTGTTACAGACAGGGCAGTCGAAGGCCAGGGTGGTCTCTGCCCTGGAGACAAGATTGGAAGAGCTGAGAATCAGAGCCCCTCCCCGCCCTGGCAGGCAAGTCAAGCACATTTCTCCAGCTCGGCCATCGAAAGCAGGCACAAACCGACAGGCGGTGCATGATGACTAAGACCCGGCCCAGCCCCTCAAGAGTTTCCTGTGTGATTCTCGGATTTTCTAATATCATCGTCACAGAGATTCTGGGAGAAATTTAATAAAAAAACAGTGAGGGTTCATTTCTTTCATCTCCTAAAGGTAAATCCGTCTGACCTACCCAATCACTTTTCTTTTCTCTGTCTGCTTCCGGAGAGCCCTATAGGGATTCAGGCTTATTTAAAAAAAAAAAAAAAGTAGAATATGTTCTGTGTCTTTGCCTCCGCAGAGGAAATGCTCTGTGTTACTGTAAATAATAATTTGCAGGTCAGTGAAGGTTGTTAAATGTCCTGATGCTTTTTCTCACTTCCCTCCAGACTCTCGTAATTACTACTGCTCTGAACCCAGCGGGCAGAGATGCATATTTCTCTGCCCAGGAAATGACAGCAGTGTGTTGCCCTCTCCTCACTGCGGTGAAAGCCTGCATGTCTGTGTATTGGGCTTGTCCTGAACCCATATCAAAGCCACTTATGTCTCTGCCTGAAAATAGCCACGCGGGAGCTCGGCAAGTTGTCGCTCAACAGACCTAAGGCTGCGGGTCGTGGCACCTGGGTTCTAAAGCTGCCACTAGTTGCATGGCCTCAGAACAGTCACAGAACCTCCTGGGCATCTGCCTCTTCATCCATAAAGCTGAGAACACAATACTTACCTTGACTAATAAATATCATTGCCTTGAGAATTCATACTTTTTAAAAAAAAATACGCTTTTATTGATTTTTAGAGAGAGGGGAAGGGAGAGGGAGAGAGTTATAGAAACATGGGTGAGAGAAACATCAAACGGCTACCTCCTGCATGCCCCCTATTGGGGATCAAGCCTGCAACACAGGCATGTACCCTGACCAGAAATGGAACAGGTGACCTATCAGTTCATGCGTCAACACTCAACCATTGAGCCACACTGGCCGGGCAAGAATTTTTGCTTTTATTTAAAAACTTCATTCTAAATATTTATGGATCATTGCTAAGGGTCAGCTGCTGTTATAGTCCCTGGGAGTTAGGGCACTTATATACAAAACAGGCAAAAGTCTCTCTGTCCCTGAACCCTCACTGGGGGAAGCAGATAAATAAGTGAATACACCAAACATACAGAATTTCTAGAGGTGGTAAGGACTTTGGTAGAAAGTAAAGCAGGAAAGTGGAATGGGGAGGGCTAAGGAGTGATCAGACAGGGCATCTCTAACAGGGTGTGTTCGGACTTAGACCCAAAGGAGGTAAGGACTGAAGCCCAGAGAATATTTGGGGGAAGAGCATTCCAGCTGGTGGGAATAGCATGTGCAAAGGTTCTGAACAAGGGTGAGCCCACATTGTCACATGCCAGCAAGGCCAGGGCAGCTGGTGCAGAGCAGCTAGGAGAAGGTCCCAGGGAAGCAGGACTAGACAGGGCAGGGCCTTGCAAGGCCTTTGACTGACTCTGAGTGAGATGGTAGCCTCTAGGAGGGTTTCAGAAGAGTGACATAAGCTGCCTTGAGTTTCAAAAGGATCTCCAGCTGTTGTGTTTAGAGAGGAGAATCAAATAAAATAATATTTCCCAAGGTGTTTTGAAAAGCACAAAATGAAAATGAATTACACTAAAAAGTCAGTTCTCCAGACCCCTCTGGGAACATGTTGTTCTGAACACCTCAGGTGATGGATTGATTATGACCAAATTTTCATTGTCATGTTCCCCATTGAAAGGTGGAGCTTATGTCCCACCCCCCCGCTTGAATCTTGTTGGTCTTGCAAGGACTTATCCAATAAGACAATATGTGGTGGTTGGTGACCAGCTATTTAAAGGACAGGAAGTGCAGGAGGAGAGCACAGGGCTCAGGGCTCCCCCTCTGGGGCCAGTATTCTCCCACTGGCTTCTCTGCTCACAATTCTCTATTGTGATCTCTGGGTCCCCAGTGAGGCCAGGGAGCCCAAGAAACACCTGTGCAAGAGAAATGATGCAGCACTGGGGAAGCAAGTGTCTCAGATGCACCACTTACCAACCATATGATATTGGGCAAGTTGCTTAGGGTTTCTGAGCCTAATTTATTTAGGATAATAGGTTCCACTATCCAGGACTGTTATGAAAAACTAGAGGCCAGGTGCACAAAATTCGTGCATGGGGGGTTCCCCTCAGCCCAGCCTGTACCCTCTCCAATCCGGGAAACCTCGGGGGATGTCCAACTGCCTGGGATTGGGCCTAAACCGGCAGTTGGACACCCCTTTCATAATCCAGGACCGCTGGCTCCTAACCGCTCACTTGCCTGCCTGCCTGATTGCCCCTAACTGCCTCCCCTGCCAGCCTGATCACCCTAAACTGCCTCTGTCTGCCAGCCTGATTGCCCCTCACTGCCCGCCCTGCTGGCCTGGTTGCCCCACGCAGCCTGCTGTTCAGTCGTTGCATACAGGCGTCCCGACCAATTTGCATATTACCCTTTTATTAGTATAGATAAGTAAGAGAATACACATTGAGTACCTAACACTGTATATGGCACTCAGTTATGACTCATTTAATGATCATTTCTTTTTTGTTCCATAGATTTAGCCCTAACAGAATGTGGGACTTCTCCTAGGGCTGGATTAAGGCCTTTCTCCCTATGAATTTACCTATTTGATTGGAATGTTCCACCTCTAGACCCTCCCCATTTGGAACAGGATCACAAAGGTAGGAGACTGTCCAGGGAAGAGGTCTATTAAGATCTGTTTAGTTGGTGGGAGGGGCTGTGTAGGGATTCCAGCCAGAACAAAAACCAAGTTTGCTGAGTCCTGTTTATAGGAACCTCTGTGGGCAAGGGCCTCCCTGGGGATGGGAAAGAATAATAGTTTGCCAGAAAGTGAATGTTTGAAGAAGGGACACAACCCTAGAAGCCAGCAGAGATGTAAATGCCTTGAATCTTATACCCTCCACCCCCATCAGTTCCCTGAGGACTGTGAGGCCCCCAATACTTGTTTTGGAAAATTTTTAGTCAGTGCTCAGAGGAAGGAGAAAAAAAAGAAGTCCAGTAAATCAATGACAGATTTTTCTTCCCATCAGTTGGTTTAAAGCATGGAGCCAATGTCAACCGATCTAGAATTTCTAAATGGTAAATAAGAAATTGAATGGTAAGATTTTTATCGGAGCCACTTCATGAAAGCCACTATTCAGAGTCCTGGTTTATCACACTCCTCACGTTGTCTGAGCTTAGGTATGGGGATTACACCTCATGCCAGACCAGGAAATTCAGTGGGAAAGTTTTCAACTCTACCTGGCTCAGGCCACGGTGCTTGGATATGGCATTTCTATGGGATCTTCTTGTTTCTCTCTAACAGATTTCTTGTACCCTGAACTAAGCCTCCAGAATCAGCCAGACCAGTGAAGGACACTAGGAGACATTGAATAACCTCATTGTTGAAGATTAAACAGTCCGTCAACATGCCTAGCACTGTACCAGGTACTGTGGAGGATAACAATAATAAAAACAACAATAGTCATGACAGTTATTAATACACTGAGCTAACCACTTTTACTATCTTATATCTGATTCTTCTAAAAATGGACAAAATGATTATTACCTCTGTCTTATACACATATAAAGTCAGACTTAAAGAAGTTGAGTAAGTTGCTCAAAATTGCACAACTAGTGAGAATAAAGAACTATATGATATGTTTCTTGTTCCCAAAGAGTTTTAAGAAACACCATCTCTCATCAACACATCCAGGAATGTTCTCTTGTTTCTAGCCATACATTGACATTCATTCAGCCAATGAACACATATAAAGCACTGCTCCTATATGTGAATCTGCAAATACAGCACTGGTAATAGAGAGAAAATCTATACAACAATTATTTATTCCACTTTGTGGAACATAATGCAAGATCAGAGAGAAAGACAGTGAGGACCAAAGAAGCCAGGGAACGTTTCACAGAGAGACTAAAACTTGAATTAGGTCTTAGAGGATAAAAAAATATATATGCAAAGGGATTTTCTAGTTGGGGGAACAGGGTAGGCAGAGGCATTGAGGGAGGAATAAATGTGACAGGAGAAAACTTGTTGGAAGGAAGTGGAGGTCAGTCTTAGGTGAAAGAATGAAACGAAAGCCACCCCTACAGGATTGTGCAGGGGGACAGCATTAGTCTGGATATTCAATTGGACTATTACAAATGATAATGCCAATGCTTCAAATGTCCTCATTCGCAGAAGGTTTGAAAATGTTTTTAAAAGTCAAAGATGAGTGAAAAAGAAACCTCAACCGGCCAACACTACTTTGTGTAATACTTGAATACTGTGGCAGAAGCCATCTACCAAATGATGGGGTGATTAAGAAAGTGTTTCTGCTCCTCTTTGTGGGTGGAAACTGGAGTTTCTCTGAACTAATCTCTGTCCTCAGAAGATGTGTGTGTGTGTGTGTGTGTGTGTGTGTGTGTGTGTGTTCCAACAATTACTCCAGAAAACTGGAAAAGTAGGAAAGTGTTATGACCCCTACCTTGATGTGGAAAGCTCTACAGAGACCAGAGCTAGTGTGCCCACATTCCCAGTGGATTAGTGCGAAGGTCTTGGAATGACAAAGACTACTGTAGAGTGCTCCACTGTCCCATTTCCCCCTGAATAACCTTCCAAAATTACAGATTATTGTAGATGTAATGACTCTGACTTAGGGGATGCTGGATAGATCCTATGGTGAGAGAAACTCCTGTAAGTGGAATGGCCCTTCTCAAAATAAGAACTTCTACAATGAAAGTGGGGAAAAGGAGGTACTCTTTCAAAGAGACAGAGACCCAACAACATAGGGAGGTGCGATTTAGAACTGGTAACACTGTCAAGGGACCATCCTAAGTTGGAGGAAGTGAAGATTTAGTTTTAAGTTGTTTTCTTTTGTGGCAGAGCCTGTTAGCTGTCCTTATGCCCCCTTCTATTGTACCAAATCGTGTCTGGGAAGTAACTACACAGTCAGAGGCTTCATTTCATAACTCGCCTTACATCTAAGCAGGGCCCTGTGGAATGTCATGTGGAGTCTTGGAGCCTGCTGACTGCCCCAGGCATGGAAAGACATTCCTTCAAACCCCTTTTTGCTTCTTCATAGGGAATCTATTGCAGATAGTCTTTCAATCATCAGGATAATAATAAGACACTATAATGAATAACACAGTCCAGAATGTTTGTCCACATGTATGGTGTGTCTATGGCATTTACTACAGTCCCCATTTTAGAAATGAGAAAACTGACATAGCCAATGGACACAGACAATAGTGTGGTGAAGGCCTGGGGTGGGGTAAGGGCTGGGAAAAGGAGAGCCAAGGGAGATAAATTGGGGGACATCGGTAATACTATCAATGAATTTTAAAAAAGAAATGAGGGAACTGAGATTCATGTCTTATCAAAATCTGATACGTGTTGGAGCCATACTTGGGGCTCACACACAGCTGAATGGAAGCTGTGTAAGAGAACTGGTGGGTTGTTCCCACTGACATTGCTTTGCTCCTCGCCACTGCCGCTCTCATGGTGCTCATACTCGGCTTCGCTACCTTCAGCTTATACCCACTGATACCATTCTCCCATAGTCACACCCCAAAAGGCAAAAGACCGAGGATACATTCCTGGTGCCTCCGATTTAATTTTGAGTCTCAAATTGGAATGGTAATTGGAAATGTAGAGAACAGTTCAACCTGAAGTCAGAAGGTTCTGACAGTTGGCTAAATCCCTAAATACAGGAGGCTTTGCTCAGGTGAGTTGTCCAGTTCTAGAAAATGAAGCCACAAACACCATTTCTTAGCCATTATCCAGGGATATTCCATTGCCTCTAGCCATACATCATAGTAAGTCAATAAAAATGTTTAGAACAGTGTTTCTCAAGCTTTTTTTTCATTATGACTCTCTTAAGGGGATTTTAAGGGCATTTTTCACCCAATATCCCCATGTAAATTTAATGCCACAGATGGACTGTATATCTATGTATATAGTATGGCCCTTTGAAGGGCTATAAACCATTTATAAGATTCTTTCTCATGCCCCCTCTTCTAAGAATCACTTTTGCACCTTGGGGCATTGTCAGCTCTGTTGAGAAATGCATGGTTAGAGCACTGAAGTGTGAAAGATATAAAAATTCTGGTAAGGGGAAAAATACCTGATCCCTGCCCTCAAAAGCTTACAGTCCAATACGAGGTAGGCTTTGTCTTGCATCACCAACAATCCTAGAAAAGGAGAGAAACCAGAGGCACTAGGTTAACTTCTATCTAAACCGCTAAAGATGACTTTAAGAATCTTCTCAGCCCAGGAGTTTCGTAGCATTAGATCAGGTTTCAGTTCTGAGCCATCATCAGTGGGGGCTCTACATACAAGAAAACTGGCAAAGACCTGTGGTCTGTGTGGAAATATGGTTGGGAGGCATTCACCACACATTTATGGCACAAAGAATATTTTTTTCTTAAAAAAAACTGTTTATAATGAAACACAAGACAGAATGGAACAAATTCCTCCAAAAAAATTAAAAAATGGCTTTTTTCAATCACTTCTATTGAAAAACCATTCAGTGGGGTTTAAACAGCCAACCCTCCTCAAGATAATGTTTCACTTTCTTTAACAAGGGAAAGAATTTGAAGCTGAAAAGCCAACTACTACTTCATTACTTTAATGGAAATCCCCTTGAATTCTATGATCTACTCAATCATAGGCTCATAGGTTGAGTCACACAAAGGTAACAAACGCTGGGAAAGGGTCTGAATGTCATAGTCATTCCATTTCACTTTAGCACCTTAGAACATGTTATTTTAATGTTTCTGGTGGGGTAGGGGAGAAAATTAAACACGTGTCATGCTCCTTCATTCAGCAAGTATTTATTAAGTGCTGCTATGTGCCAGGCGCCACGTTAGGAGTTTTAGAAAAAGAAGTCCTTTAGGGAATGAAGGGGTACTTCCCTAATATCCATAGCCTGGCTGGGCTGTACTTTATATATGGGAGGTTCGAAATGCATTATTGGAAAATTATTACACGGGGAGCAGGAGACCTTGCTAGATCCACCTCTGGGTCTGGCTGTGGGAACCTCTGTCAGGTGCCTGATGTCTCTGAGACTTGATTTCCCATCTGTGAACATCAGGGGGTTATGCTAAATAGTGGTTCTCAACTACCACTCTCACATGGGGAGCTTCAAGGATATAGTGACACTCGAGTCCTATCCAGGACCCACAATCTCCGGTAAAAGAAAGGTAGTTATTCATTCCTATCACATTCACATAACTATTTTTTAATTTTTATTTTGAACAAATTATATACTGACAGGAAGCAGCTAAAATGTACAGAGGAGTCCCCTGTACCCTTTGCCAAATTCCTCCATTTCACCAACCTAGAGTGCAGTAGGGCAGAATATCTTTCCTCCCATTTGTTTATGTGAGGAAATGGGGAATAGGGTGACCAGCTGTCCTGGTTTTCTCAGAACTGAGGCAGCTCCTGGAACATAAGACATGAAGTTTTAAAATCGGGACAGTCCCAGGCAAACCCAGATTTTTAGGTCACCCTAAAAATTTCCATATAAAACTATATTTTGGGAGGATGTATCCCCACTGCTCCTTTTCGCCTCTTCTAGAGCTGGCTACCAACGCCCCGCTATGCTCTCTGGCTACTTTGCACCTCCTCTGTCTGTGGTATCTCACTCCTACTAATTGCATCTGTCTTTCCTCCCAGGCTTCTGTTTGAATATTATCCCCGCACATTTTCCCGAGTCTCCCTTTGGCTATCAACATTTATATTGTCTCAGTTCACGCCCCTGGTCTCAGCAAGATGTTGGGAGAAAAGCCTTTCATTCCAGTGCAGTGGAAAGAGCCCTGGACCAGAGGCTGGAGGCCAAGGTTCTTGTCCCTCTCCTGCCACCAGCTGGCTGAGTGACTTTATGCAAATCATCTTCCACCTCTGGACCCCTTACTCTGAAAATAAGGGGATTGGTCTAGAACAGGCCTCCTCATCCCGCTGACACTACTAACATATGGGGCTGGTTATTCTTTGTTGTGGGGCAGTCGTATGTATTACATTGTAGGATGCCGGGCCTCTACCCTTTAGATTTCAGGAGCATCCCTAAGCTGTGACAACCAAACATGTCTCTGGACATTACCCAATGTCCTAGGCTGGGAGGTGGGGGGTGGGGAATCACCCCTGGTTGAGGACTAGTCTAAAATATTTACTCCACTTCCAGTTCTGAAAGCATTTAATAGAAATTAAACCCCCCAAAATTGAGTGATTAATAGTTTCCCTTTAAACTCCCAAAATATTTGCATTTTCAACATATTACCTATTTGGAAAAAAAAAAGTCTAGAAAACATCATCACCAAAATATTAAAAGAAGCTCTCTTTATATTGTAGTGGTAGAAGTTTGATTTTTTCTTCTTTTTTTCTTTTTCTTTCTTCCTTTCCCCTCCTCCTCTCCCTCTTCCTCCTCCTCTTCCACCTCTTCCTCTTCTTTTTTTCTGCTCTTTGTTCTTTTGGTTTAATATCAATATGTTTGATCATGTATTGCCTGAGTTATTAAGGAAAAAGACTGGATGTTCTTTAATCCAAATTAAATTCGTCAGTAAATTTTCAAGCCAGTACTAGGGAACATGAATTTAAACAGGAGAGATTTCACTAGAAACTGCAATCTCACTAACTCATATTATTTTGAGCTATTAGGCCTTTTCATATGGTTGCATTTACTTTAAAATTTTTATGGTGTACTTACCCGAATTAGATTGTTTTGGCAAATAAGCAGGAGTTTTCCAAATATTTTTTCACACCAAAAGCAGCCCTCCACTTCAGGGTATGTCAGCTGGAATTAACAAAACCTCATCAACTCTCACCTTCAGAGCTACAGTCACCAAAAGCCATCACCCTCTGGGCCTGTCTGGCTGAGGGAGAGTTGTAGAAAATGAACTTCTTTGAAAAATCTAAAACACTCTGAAAAGCTTATGGATTACCTACTCTGTACAAATGTGCTAAAATTTGATTGAATCATGTGAAATTGTTCATAGCTGACTACTTCTGACCTACAAAAAGTGCAATTCCATATGGTTTTCTCCTAATGACATTCATTAACTATCCATCAATGAAGAATCATACCCATCAACCATGGTCCTCCCATCAGGTGCCTTGATAAAGGAAGTGGGTGCAGGTAAACATTTTTGCTCAAGAGAGAAGGGGGTAGAGTTCAGGCTTGAAGGGAGAAAGCATAGGAACCCTGGCCTCTAAATGAGTAGTGGGGGACCATGGGGTGATGGTTACCCTACAGCTGACTTGATCCATGGTGTTATCACAAGGAAAGGCTGATATATGGCTCTTTCCTATACAGCGTGTAAGCTCCTTGAGGGCAAAAACCATGCATCTGCTACTATACACCTCTGTCTGTTTCACTCTGTACTTTTCATACTGCATTACACACAGCAAGGACCCAGTCATCACTGTTGCATGGTTACATGCCTAGAAACATCAAAATCACTTTCCATGATTCATTTTGACCTTCATTCATTCATGGATTTCTTCATCCAAAGTGTTTATATTATCTAGTATTTGGGGGGGAAAAAGCTAGATAATGTGGTTGTTTCAATAACTTTGTCCAAGTTCATTCATGGATTTCTTCATCCAAAGTGTTTTTATTATCTAGTATTTTTTTGGGGGGAGGGGGGAAGCTAGATAATGTGGTTGTTTCAATAACTTTGTCCAAGCTCTCAAGATATTTCTAGCCTATGCAAATCAGGCCTAAGCATGTGGTTTCAACACTAGAATCCAAGTGCAATGTGGTTCCATGCAAATGGCTTCAACACTGAAAAAAGTGAGACAGGGGAACTCCCTTGAAGCTACGTTCTGGTCCCTCATCTCTCTGACAAAAGACAGTACTCAGCTAAAGTGAAGGAAAAAGTCTACTGGGAAGAACAAAATATGCTATTAATGACTAACTCTTCATTAATGAGTAAATCTTCTCATGCTCAGCAACTTACTTTTGGATTCTGGAAAAAACAACAACAACCATGTGTTTGTCCTTATTGTCAAAAATACCCATTATTAGCAAATGCTGCAAAATAGTCCAATATGCCACAGTCAGGTTGAAGCAATGGGGGGGGGGGGTGCTGAT
>NW_005355115.1:1834700-1853011 GCF_000412655.1 Myotis brandtii
GACCCCTTGGGGGATGTCCAACTGCCAGTTTAGGCCCTAACTGCCTCTGCCTGCCTGATCTCGCCCCCAACTGCCCTCTCTGCCTCGGCCCCCACCACCATGGCTTTGTCCAGAAAGAAGTTGGACGTCTGGAGGATGGCCAGTTGACCCAGTCTAACTAGCATATTACCCTTTTATTAGTATAGATGTGCCTCCTTTCTTCTATTCTTCCCTCTCCCTCTCCCTCTCCCTCTCCCTCTCCCTTTTCCCTTCCCTCTCCCTCTCCCTCCCTCTTCCATTGGGCTTGCTCAAGACTGGCAAATGCTTCCCAGCAGCCAAAATAGAAGTCATTACCAGAAGCACCGCAGCTAAACAGAGGGAAATGTTTAGGTAAGCACCATAATGGGCATGGAAATAAAGAGACCACAATTCAAAGCATAAGTCATCGCAGATGAGCATGCACATGTTTGGGGCTAGGTTGATGAGAAATGAACGGACGATGCTGTGCTGGCGAATCCCCGGGCTCGTGTTTGCCTAGTGCCAGGAGTGATTGATTTCCTGGTAAACAGTTTTGCTCAAGTAGGGCATCCAATTACTACAAACCTTGTTTGGTATAAAAACGAGCTGCATAGAAATATATTGCCTTAGCAAGGTTTAACTGGTTGTTAATCCAAACATGTGGCAGGGTCCAAATTCCAGGGCTCAAAATATCCTCTGGATTCTCAGCAGCATCCAGCGTCCAGAGGAGGCCATAATCATCACTCTCAACGAGGCGTGACTCGGGGGTAGCATATGGAAAGAGGACATTTCCAGAAAAACCATGGTATGGAAACCAAGCCCACAGAGGGCGGGGGTGAGAGTGGGGGGTGGGGAGACCAGGCCGCCCTGAGGGAGAAGTCATGTCCAGCTCCTTTGAAGTACGAGGTTGGGCTGCTTTGGGAAGATGAAAAAAAGGTTTTTAAATCCTCCTTTCCACACAAATCTCTTCACATCCAGCTCCATTCCCTGGGATGTTTCATCACCTTAAGAAATATATTTAAAACAGACACAAGTAAGAGTATCTGTTTATAAGTAAAGCAAAGCTCCAGGCTTTTATTTTTGTAACAAAAAAACTTAATTGCCTCCTTCAATTTCTCTGGGTTTTGCCTCTCAGCATTCATAAGATGCAATTGTCATACTTCAACTATTTTGTTTTTTAAGTTAAAAAAAAAGCTTGAAAGTATTCAAGAGAAAAAAGATATATTGAGAGAGAGAGAGAGAGGAATCTGGTCATCAAGAAAATTTAACTTCTGTGTTAAAATATAATGTTTTGAAAAAATAAAGAGGAGATAAAGTTTAATACCCAAATATTCCCATTTCCTGCATCTCTTCTCTTTTTTTTTTTAAATTTATTTTCCCCCCATTGACCTCCTCCACCCTGCTCTGTCCCCTCCCCAGCCCTTCCCCAGACTGTTGTCTGTCCATGGGCTATGCATATGTGCATAAAGTTCATTGGCTAATCCTTTACCGCTCCCTCCCCCTCTCCCTCCCTCTGAAATATGTCAGTCTGTTGCATGCTTCAATGTCTCTGGATCTTTTTTATTCATCAGTTTATTTTGTTCATTAGATTCCACATATGAGTGAGGTCATGTGATACTTGTCTTTCTCTGGCTGGCTTATTTCACTTAGCATAATACTCTCCAGGTCTCTCTATGCTGTCTCAAAGGGTAAGAGATCCCACTTCTCTTTTCCGTGGCCATTCCCACTGTGCTAATAGCTTTCAGTTGCATCTGTGGGGCGTCCAGTGACCATGTATTGTGAGCACTGCACATGCACCCTGGTGTCCTGCAGGATTTGTTGAAAATACTTTTCCTATTTCAAGGTGGCAATTGGCAGTCCCAAAGATCCCGAATGATTTGGGAGCCATCTGAGTCGAAAGGATGGTGGGGTGTCAGCTTACCCCAGCACAGGGACGAGCAGTTTTGCCACAAGGCAGCAGGCTCCTGGCTCTGGGAGCTGGACTCCCGCCACAGCCAATGCACTCCACACAGAGAGAGGGGCATGGCGCACCAGGGGTGCGGGGCCCACAGAAAGCCCCCTTCAGCATCCCTCTGCCGCCTGGCAGGCGGGTAACTAAGCCACCCCACCACATCCATGCAGGCCGATCATATTAATTTAAGAATTCCGAAGACGGGGAGTTCATAGTCTTGCTTGGTGTTCATTCCAATATCTCACAGCCCTTCACCCAGGACCCGCTTCTTCATCTCTAACCCTAATCTCCCCTGATGCAATTTCAGCCTCTCCGTTTCTTCCTGTCTTCACTAGAAATGAAAACCAGCTGGACACCATCTTCTGTATAATAACCCTCCATACACTGGGAGACCAGGATTAAATCCGCCGGGTTCTCGTCTTCTCCGGGTTAAACGATGCTGAGGCCTGCAGCTTTTCCTCATCCTCCTGACTTCTAAGCCTTATTATTTTCACGACTCTCCGTGTCACTCAAATTGTTGAGGCCCAAATGAGACCTTTTATGAGGATGTGACAAAGACTAACTAAATGGGTGTGTGTGCCTGTGTGTGCACGCAGGCACATGTGTAGGAGGGAAGTTTCGCTCACAGTTCCAACAAGTTAATATTTTAAACCTTTTCATTGTAAGAGATATCAAGAAGAGTTTATATAACACACATGCGGAATTTAAAAAACAAAATAAAACGAGAACGCACGCACCCAGCGTAAGCTATTTTTTCTATTAACACTGACCTTGTATTTGATTTTGCTTTATTTGAGAGGAGGTGGAGGGCCATTCCCCCGCTGATTGCATGTTAAATTGCATTTACATTTAAATCACACTGACTACATTCTAAACCAATGACGCTGTTTCAGCTCTTACACACATGTTTGTTATAGCTTCTTTCAAACCTGACAATATTTAGCGGAGGCATCAAAAGTTTCATAAGATGGTTCATTCTAAAAAAAAGCTGAACCCAAATCAAAAAATCTTTAAAAAAAGGAATGTTTGCGATGAGCCAAGTTTACTAACAGTCTAGTTCTCTGTTATTAAAACATCCATGACTGAGCATACAATTTTTCACCAGGAAATGTCAGGAAACAGGCCACTTAATCATGTTTCCATCAAATGATAGCCGATGGTCTCGTTTCCAACATCCAAACAAATTGCCGAGAATCAGATGTGCCCGGCATTCAAGGGACTGAAAGACTCAGCCCCCACAGGTCTATTATCCTGCATTTTCCACTTCCCAGCAGTCCAAAGAATGCTGCTTCATAAAATCATTGGGATTAAGAAACATTAACAAACATGAATATTTTAGGGGGAAAAGTGTTAATGAAGTATTACTCTGTCATCAATCCTGGACTCTTCATTTAGAGTCAACCTAAATCTTTGCTTGTCCAAAGTCCAAAAGCTTCCCAGATAGACATGAAGCCACAACTCTGAGGTCAGGTGACATGAAAGGATAGATAGGGCTTGTTCTCCAGAGGCGGGTAGGATTGCCTCTTTCATGCCTGTCCCTAACCCCAGAAGCAGCCTCAGTTCGCCCTCTTGGCCCTACTTCTTCCAGAGCTTTCTATGGCTAAGGTTTCACGCCACAGAGAAGAATCAGAAGTAGAAGCTGCGCTCTCACCACCCTCGTGTCTATTTTTCCCTAAGTGGACTGAGAGATTTCTGCTTGCTTTTTAGTTGTTTTCTTTTGGCTATTTATCATCATCATCATCATCATCATCATCATCATCACTTCCTGCTATGCCAGCCGATTCACTATCATGGCTGGGTCACTAACTTGTTTTGTAGTTACAGGTCCCCTTCTCATGACTTCATCAAGGTTTGTGACTTGGTAACAAAGGTATTTTTTTTTCTTTCAAGATTCCAGGTCCAAAAATTGAAACCGTTTCTGAACACAGACCTCAACTGGCTTCATCACACATCCCCAAGAATCTGTGCAGAGCTAGCTGCCTGCATCCAGTCCCTTGATCCAATACCAACCCTTCCCCTTGGCTTCGGGTTCGATGCTTTTAAACCATCTCCACGCTTCCTGAGAATTCCTAAAGATTATTCGTTTCCATTTGTTTCCCAGCGAATGCCCACATTTTATCCTGGTTCCCCCTTGCTGATATTGAGAAACATAAGGATTTCTTTTTCTTTTTTGGTAGCAACTTCATTGTGGATAGTACTCACAAGGATCTCTCTCCACTTGTGAGAACCAAGGCCAGACAGACCATATTCTGTGCCTACAGCTACTCTAGGCTTTGGAACAAGGCTGGACCCACCCAGCAGACTCGGGTACAGGATCCAAGGTAGGGATGCGCTGGGCTGCCTGTCTTGGAACACAGAACCTGGGCTACTAGGGCCACCCACCTGATAACATTCCGGAGCTTCAGGCTGGCCTTTTAAGAGGGAAAGGGGGGAGGACAGAAAAAATAACATAGCAACACTGATCTGAGCACTACCCGTGGAGTCATTAATGTGGTTTCCAGCAAACTGCTCATAAAATTCATGGCAGCGGCTAATTGCTACCATGTTCTTCCTCATGGAGTCTCATATTAAATTTGAAAGAAAGGAAGCAAAGCCCTTTCAAAGCCATATTAATCCATGCACAGCAGTGGAATGCGTGATCTAAAGTGCGCCTCTCAAATCACC
Organism: Myotis brandtii; assembly: GCF_000412655.1. Lineage (NCBI taxonomy): Eukaryota > Metazoa > Chordata > Mammalia > Chiroptera > Vespertilionidae > Myotis > Myotis brandtii. The sequence continues at coordinate 1,839,313 of NW_005355115.1, forward strand.
ACAGCTATGTGGGCTGGCTGTCAAACGGTGGATTTCATGTCACTCACAGCACAATGAACAATGTCTTTGCCAGCCGCTGGCTCTGCTGGGCCCAGCTCCCCTGAACCCCGGCAGCTCTAATCAGCACGGAGTGCCTTGTGAGTGCACACACGTGAGCTCAGCCCATGTGCGTGAGTGTGCATATCGGCCCCTAAGCCACCTCGAGGGAATTCAAGCTAAATGTTGGCGTGTGTCTTTCTGCCTCCACCCTCCACACACATTTGCCTGAAAGTGCTCAGGAGAAGAGTGGTGGCCGATGGCCAAATCCTGGCTGCCTCCTCCCCCTCATGAAGATGTTTCGTTGCATTATGCCCTGCAATGTACTAAGACCAGCTTGCCTCAAGGCAGCTCTTGCAAGGATTTAAAGAACCACAAACTCAACAAGCCTACCACACTTTCCAAAATTCTCACTAGTAGAAGGCTCCTATTGAAATGAATGATTCCAAGCATTCAGTGGCCGGGGCTGCTCCTCAGCTGGTCTCACTGCTCTGGCGCTATCGATCGCTTATGGTCAGCTTCCATTTTGATTGGCCATTCTGATTGGATGCAGCACCATCCAGTTGATCTTGGTATCCCTTCTAATGGTTTGAGCCAGTGACTACTGCATGCTGGAAATGCATTAAGTGCAATCAATCTAGCCAGGAAACCAATATGTTCAAACGGTATATCAGAATAACTGGGGGACAACTAGCCAAAGGCATGGTTGTGTCTACAATGAGCAGTTCATCTGAGAATTTCCTGCTACTGTGTGAGAATATGACCCTCTCCAAGGAGTATCAGAGATGTCATTGCAGAATTGCTACAGATTAATGTTCTGTTTTCAATCCTGCCTGAGCAGGGAAGCTGAAGAGAACTGGTGTGTGTCTCCCTGGTGGGTCAAGAATTAGCCTGCAGCATCTTACTGGTGACCACGTTTTTCTCTCCCTCCTGACCCAGCCTCATGGCCTGCAGGACTTGAATACTTTCCATTATCACCCCAAACCCATTCTGGCCTCAAGTAAGCCTTAATGAAGCCAGGCAGCAGTTAGAAGTCCCATATCAATCAAAGGGCATGTTTAGAATTCATTTGGAATTTGTCATACAAACTGATGACTCACAGAAGTGACGAGGGGAGCATTCTGTGTCCACCAAGCTTCTAGTATTCACCTCATCCTCTCAGTCATGGTCCTTCCATAGCCCATTACTTCCACAGGTACGGTGCCCTCCTCTGAACCACAGCCCACTGGGTGGACTCTCTACCCTAACACAGTACAGGGACACCTTCTCGCTTCTAGAAGTAGCTTAAGGCTTCCCCTCACCCCCAGCTGGCTTCTCCAATCCTGTCATCCCTCTGCCACTTGCAACAGGAAGAATGATGACACCAGGAGTCTCGAGTTAGATCTCAGTTCCAGGCAGTGAAGCTTCAGATGGGAGGGGATGAAACGGGCATGAATGTTCTCTTTCTCTTGGTTCTTCTCTTTGTGTGCATCCTTACTATCAGAGAGGTGAGAGTAAAGCCATATATAGGACCAGGGGGGAAGAGGCCAAGGACCTGATTTTATGTCTTTAATTGGAGGAGAGAAATGGGGTTCTTACAGTTCCCATACGACTTATCCTAGTGCCTCAGGGATGACAGCAGATAAGAATATGGGCCAAAGTCTGAGTTCAAAATAAAGCATGTTCCCTTTGCCCTCAGGAGCCTGTGGCAATAAGAAGAAGCTGGTTGAATGTTCAAGTTAAATAATCTTGGACAAATCCTTTCAACAAACATATACTAGTAATTCTAGCCAGGCCTCTTTCCCTGGGTTCAGAAGCCGATTCACTATCTTCTTGCCCGTTGGCTGGGGTTCTGCTTCTACCAGATGAAAGTTCCTGGATGCTCAAGGCCCCCACCCTGTAGACAAAGAATATCATCCCTGTCCAAATGCTCTTGCTGCTGAGCCCCATGCACCATATTGACATCCTAGGATGTGTTCATAAACACACATTCAACCCAGGTTCAGGCACTGACACTATGATACACTGAGATCCTCCTTGAGGGTCGCTCCTATAGTCAGTTTCACACATGCTGACGTGCTCTCCTCTGCTGCTGCCCTATCTTGGGAGTTTCAGATTGCCTTGCAGACACGATGACAGCAGTGTTTGATGTAGGTCCAAAAGTGAATTGTCTCTGAACACTGCTACATATCTGTGATGGGTTCAGAGGAAAGTAGCAAAACATGAGAAAATTATTATGCAAATTAAATTCTCCGAAGACTGGAGTTCAAACAATAGTGTTTAGGAAAGTCTGTTGAGAGCCTTGGTATCCTCCTTGAAGAATTTAGATTGTCTGCTATTGAGAAGGAAGGGTTCTCATAAATAATACAACCCACGTGACCCAAGGTCAACAACTTTGGGTGTTATCTTCTGTCTATTGTTCATATGAAAGAAATCAAGCCTTTATTCTCTGTCACTGTGGGAATCCAGTGACTCTCCACTATTTCTCGGGATTTCTATTAGCTATTTACAGTCTTTTGGAGCTTGCCTATACCTAACGGCCCTAAACCCGTGTTCCTGGTTTCCCCCCCATCATCTCTGATTTCAATCTGTGCTCTTCTCACCTACACCACTGCCCCCAAATTCAGAGAAGCCTCCTTATAGTCCTCCAGGCAGATCCGACACTTGCCTTGTGTGGAACAGACCTTGAAGGTTTGGGACAACACAGAGGGGTTATTACAACAGAGGACAGTAAAAAATTAAAATCCACTATCAGATACTAATGTTAATAATGTTGTTTATCAAAGCCCTTCATGGGGGCTTGGATGACTGCCACATGGCTCCAGACCCTTCACAAATCAGAGTTTCTCTCCCATCACATTTGCTCTCCAAACTTCTGATTGCCACTACCTCCCTTTCCCCAATAGTGAGCCCTTGGGCTCACCCAAAAGATATCGAAACTTGCAAAAAAATTATGCAAAGCCATTTTAGGCACTTCTTGGACTCCAATGCATCCACATAAAACATGATATGTAATTAAGGGCTCATTAAAGTGTTTTCTTAAAAAAGAACAGCTCCCTACATGGTAGGAGGTCTGCCCTGCTTCCTGGAGATGGCATGATTATAAGCTTGGAAAGCAGCCCCTCTTTCCTTTGTTTCCACCTTGATAGGTTAATCCCAGGACTTACTCCAATCACCATGGAGGCCTTTTAGTCTTTTTGTTTTCTTAAACATTTCCAGGTGGAGTTCAAAGGTGTCCTTGTATCTGAAGGAGAAAGTAAAGACCTCACTTCCAAACTAAGATCGTTTTTTGTTTGATGAATAAATGAAGAGAAGTTAGTATGACATTATGGACCAGGGAAAGCTAGGTTTCCCCTCATCCTATTGGGATGGGTCTTAGAACTGGAATTCAAAAGAAAGGGAGAATAAATAATCAAATTCGTGGAGATAGGCAGTTATGTTAAAGCCACAGACCTGCTCCTGAAAGGTTGCTGTTGGCTGGAGGGCAGGGCTGATGTCACCCAGAGGCAGGTGATGGGTGATGCCAAGAGCAGAGCGCCTGGCAAATGCCAGAATCTGAAGGCATTATTCCATGGCTTGTGGCTCAGGAAGGGAACGACTCTCACAGGGTTTGGGAAGTTCTTAAAAAGAAGAGGGGAGGCAGTTATTTCTGAGATGGAAAATTATCTGTCAATCTCCAAGTGAAAGAAAAGATGAAAATACCTCAAGAAGGCCTAAGGGTTTATTGGGATTTTAAATTTATTTGTAGCCCATGAGAACCTCTTTTTTAAAAATTTATTGATTTCATAGAGAGGAAGGGAGAGGAAGAGAGAGAGCTAAAAACAAGGATGAAAGAGAAACATCGATTGGCTGCCTCCTGCACGCCCCCTGCTGGGGATCGAGATTGAGCCCCAACCCAGCCATGTGCCTTGACTGGGAATCAAACTGGTGACCTCCTGATGCATGAGATGACACTCAACCAACTAAGCCACACCGGTCAGGTTCCTGCACCTCTTTTTAATAGTAGGGGACCTGATGTAACTTTAAAGAAAATTAAAAGTTGGTCTGGCTCAAAGTAATTTTTGAGAATTTTATTAGCCACTTGAAGCAAACAATCACAGAGGAGACAGGCAGTATAATGTCCAAAGTCTTTGCAGATGCATGCATTCTAACTAAGACTAATACAGATCTCAAGTAATCCCCTCACTTAACTCAGTACAACACAGTCTTCGTGTGGTTTCAACCCCTTCCCAAAATAACAGTAAAACCACCACATCAGAGTGTGGAGGCAATATTTACAAGGACATAGATATTAGCAGAAGGCCTGGGATCAAGTTGTAGATACCTGGGTGTGCTTGTGAGTACTTGTGGCTTGTTAAGCTCCACTGTAAGTGCGAGTTGGATTGACACTGATACTTTCTTCCTACTGGCAGATGAATCCTAAACCATACACATCCTGCTTTTGACTTAGAGAAAGGCACAGAGTATTCCAGGACACTAAGAGGATGACCCTACATAATAGATCAGGACAGCAGGCCAGCGGAATGTTGCTCACTGCAGAAAGGCAGATGATAAAGCACAGTCAAGCCCTGGAGCACCTCTGATTCCACACCTGGGGTGTTTATGTGGGAAGTCAGAAGTGTCCTTTCATTCAACAGAAGTCGAGTGACATCTCTACCTGTTTGTTTATTTTTTTTAAGGTAATGCAATTAAGTAAACCAGTATTCTTGCACAGGGGCTCTCAGAAGAGTATTTAAGAGAGAGGAGGCAAAAGATAAGCACTACATCAAATACACATATACAGTGTGTCTTAACTGGAAGAGGAGTGTCCAGGAGGCCAATGCCCTTATAAAGTGACCAGCCATTCCAGTTTGCCTGGGACTAAGGGGACTTCTAGGGCATAGCACTTTTAGGCCTAAAATTGAGGGAGTCCTCAATAAACCAGAGCAGTTGGCATCCCTGATCCACAGTGAGTGAGGCTAGCAACAATGCAAGAGTCAAAACAGGTTTGTGCTTTGTGTTTTGTTTTTTTATGGTAGGCATGGGCTAATTCTGCAGTTAGAGAGAGGTCTAGGGGTTGGTTTCACGGCTGTATATTTGAAAGATGAGATCATGAAATCAGAGCTCTCCAACTCCCGATTTTTCTTTTGTTCTGTCTGGAAAGAAGAATGATCTTCAGGCCAAGAAGAATAAAATCAAAATTGCTTAAGGGTTCTATCAAAACTCAAGATGGATGTAGAGCTAATAAGAGCTGATCCAGCTGCTCTAAATGAAATCAAGAGTGCTAGCCCAGAAACCTTCAACCTGAGAGAAATGGCAGCAGAAACTACCAAACCCCTGTGGACAGGCGAGTTCTCAAAATTCTGAGTGTGCCTGATGGCCTTCTGGGAAATTTACCGAAAAGTGCAGATTCCCAGGTCCTGCCTTCATTGAGTCTTATTTGATAGGTCTCCAAGATGAGGGTTTGCATTATCAATAAACACTCCAAGTCATTCTCATAAAGGTGGACTGTTATGGTCCACGCTTTCAGAAACATTTCTTTAAAGAACGTTGATAAACAACCAATTAGTGAGCAAACTATTGGTCAATACCAACAATTGGTGACCAACCACATAATCAAACAAAAAAGATTAGAGATTCAAAGAAGAAAAATATATGTGTGTGTATGCCTGTGCACATATTTTACTTTTCAAATAAGATATTTCTAAGATGATCTCAAAAAAACCTAAGAGCCTCATGAGCCACTTGCCAGTTCCTATCAGTGCAGGATGATACCGCTCAGGGAGAACAATGCAGCTGCTTGTGGCAAAGATCAACCTTGGTCCTCTGATGCCCAGACTCTCTCAAGACCATTGTGCTGAGCACTGCTCTGAGCCAACTGTTTGGAGTCAATGCAGGTACCCAAAAGAATGAACCTCTGGGTAAAAATTGAAAACACCCGGGCAAACCGAAACACTAAATACAGAGATATCACTTGTGTGTATTTTTGTCACCAGTGGGCTAGACAGTTACAAGTATGCAAATCAGAGTCCTGGAAACCACACCCAATAGACTATAGTCTAATAGTGGCATTTCCTTCCTATCTGGTTACTAATTCTCTGAGATGCAAACAAAGAAGAAATGAGAAAAAGAAATGACCTGCTCACTCGCCCTGTAGAAAAATTCCTCCCATATTAAGATTTTTACTAGTATCTCTACTTAACTTTGGTTTCTGAAACAATAACTAACATGCGACCAGTGCTTTATTCATTAACAAAGTCCTTTCATATATCTTGTCTCATTTCATTTTCACTCCAGCCCTGTGAAGTAGGCAGGACTCATGATTTAATAGCACCTGGATCCTCCGGGCTGAGAAGGGGCAGAGCTCAAATAACCAGAGCTGGGACTCAGCCTGAGTCTCCTAATTGCAGACCAGGAACCACAGCCCTCTGAACTAGACCACTGTCTCCTTAAGTCCTTTGTGGAAAATGGGCAGCGCAAATTACTTAACGAGCTAATTTGTCCATTGAAGAAATGGCTCAGGCAGTTGTGTCCGCTCTCCTGATCACCATTGCATCTGTGTTTGCTTTTTCTCACAAGTAGCTTCATTATGCTCCTGAGTCAGTGGGTGCCAACTCATATCTGTAGGGAATTTCAGTTCTGGGCTGAAAGGAAGCTCCCTCTTGGACATTTTGCAAGACAAATCAAAGAACCTGATGGAAATTGAGCCTGTCGTTAATGAGACAGGGTAATTTGGCGCAGAGAAAACCATCTCCTAAAATGACTATGTCAGCAACCTCGGCATGCTTCCTGCTGAAACAGAGCAGGGGCCGGTCCCCAGAGGGCGGGGCCACACGGTGAAACACTTACATGCTCCCCGGTGTCTAGCCTAGTGTCACAGGCAGAGTGGGTGCCAGGAATGTTTGGCATGAACAGGTCGGGATGGCTGCAGGCTTTGCAAGATGGAACGAGGTACAGAGTACAGAACTGGAGGCAGTGAATTCGGGTCTGAGGGTTCTCATCCCAGCGCCAGCCTTGTCATCAGAACATTTTACTCTTCTTTCTCATGGATAAAGTGCTCTAATGACCAAGAAAACAAACCAAACTTCTTATTCTTAATAATCTATACAACATCCACCAGAGGAGGAGAGGGGAACAACAGAGGAGAAGCAGTCCAAGTTCATAACTAAGAATGTTAGCTGGGAGAAAAAGCAGCGTAGGTCACTTCCTTTATAAAATGATCCTCTGGCTAAAATGAGGTTGACTGCATACTCAAGGGTTAAATGCATTACCAGCTGGCAAATGACCTTCTCGAGAGAGAAAGGGGAAACAAGAGAGGCCAAGGCTTCAGAAGTAACTAGTTTAATAAAAATAATTCCCCCCCCACTCTCATTTCTGACACCGCCGGGCAGTCACACCATCCTGCCTCGGGTCACCAGACATGGCTCCGTGAAGTCAGAGGAAATTATAGAAATCCATCACCGCTGAGTTTTCTGAACTGGTTATTACTCGCTGCTTTTTATCTTCCAAACAGTCCCTACATTTAATTGCTTCGTTGTAATGGATTAACCTCTGAGGTCCACAGTAGCATTTATATTGTGTTCAAAGGGAAAGTTGCAGATCCTGAGCCCATTTTTTGGAGGATGTTTTATCAGACCTAAGCGTGTCTGCCCAGTTCTGGGTAACGACGGCAGACCCTTGTCAGCGGAGGTCACTCAGCTGCCCAGACAGGGAGAAACACAGAGACTCTCATTCGACCAGAAGAAATCAATGCACACCCTCCAAGCTGATTCAAGATGAAAGAGGAGCAGGCCATGACCACGAGGACTGTCACTCTGCACATAGATATTAAAAGCACTGGTTTTAGAGGCGGGTCAGACATGGGTTTTACTCTCCTGCCTCGTTTATCTCTATCTCTTCTAGACCATTCCCACCAGCAAGCAAACAGGCTCTACTGTCGCCCATTTAGAAAAAGTGTCTCTCTTGGCACCCGTTTCTTCGTTATTTCTTAAAAGTATGACCTATTCCCCCCTCCCACTCTACACAAACTTCTCGTATCAGTTGCCAACAACCTTCTATGGAGCCAGATTCAATAGGCACTTTTTGGGGTTCATCTTAATCACCTTTGTAGTGGTATTTGATACAAGGGGCCTGTTCCCTCCTTCCTGAAGCATTGCTTTCTCCTAGATCCCTGGAAACCCACACTCACCTGGTATTCTCCTACCTCCCTGGCCATTCCTTCCCATGTTCCTTTGCTGGTTGTACTTCTACTTACTTACCAATGTCAGCATTCTTCCTTGTGTCCTGTCCTCATTTTTCTCTTCCCCCTTCCCTAGAAATTTTCATCTACCTAGGTGGCTTTAAATGTCATCTACACACTGATGACTCTAGCTTCTGACTTCTTTTCTGAAATTCAAGCTAGCATATTCATAGCTTATCTGTCCCAAATCTAAATTCTGGGGTACTCACCATCTCAGAAAATGAGGCCTACCCCTCTCTGACTGCCAATCCATGGGCCAGTCCTGTTGATTCTACCTCCAAAGTATATATCAAATAAATCCACCTCTCAGTCTCTTCATTTCCATTGGCATGGCCTAGCTCAGCCACCAACTTAACACAAGAGGCTTCTAACACTTGTTGAGGCTCCAACTGGGCTTTCATTCCCAGTGTGACCCCCTCAGACAAGCTCACCCTCTCTCCACCTACTCCAACCTTACTTGCCGGCTTTCTGTTTTCTAAATATGCCAAGCTCGTCTCTATCCCAGGGTCTTTGCTCTTGCTATTCTCTCTGCCTGGAAGTCACTTTCTTCTGATCGTCTATGTCTGGTTTCTTCATAGATGTCACCTCTGCAGACAGACTTCAGTTCAAACTGTTATCTCTCCTACTTCCTAGCAGTAAAAATAAAACAATAAAGGGTGAGAGTAGGAGGCAAAAGTGTGAACATTGTGGAACACTAACACAGCCTTAGGTTTAAGTTCTGGCTCCTATACTACATGCTGAAACCAGTTAGGAGATAATTGTGGTAATACAGGAGAAACGATGGGCATTTGATCCAGGGATGTGGACAGAAGGGAATGCATTTGAGAAAGAATTCTGAGGTATAATGGATAATACTTGGTGGCATTTGTATGTAGGAATAAAGAAAGGAATTTAAGCTAACTCTGGTGTTTCTGACTATCCACTTGAATGGATAGTAATGTCTTTTATTGAGATGGGAAAGAATAACATTTCAAGAAGCCTAAAAGCTCCTTTTTGGACATGATAGGTTTGGAAGGCCTGAGAGATACCTAGATGAAGAGTCAAGAAGGCACTTAAATGTGGGGTTGGAGTGCAGAAGAGAGGTCTGGGCATATACAGGTCTGTAGTAGGTGCCTTGACATTAGGGGTTGTCAGCATAAATGATATTTTAAATCACGAATATGGAGGAAGTTATGTAGAGAAAGAATATATGGTGAGAAAAGGACCAGGATAAAAACCCGAGGCACTCCAGCATTTGGAGGTAATATGAAAAACTTGAGTCCAACCAAAGAGATTGAGCGGGGATGGCCAGAGAGAGTAGGGAATCCAGCATCCTAGGAAAAGGACACAAAAAGAGAGTTTTGAGAAGCAGGGAGTGATCAATTATGTCAAATGCTGCAGTGGTGGTGGAGAAAGATGTGCCTTTTGAATTTTGCATCATGCAGGTCATTTGTGACTCTAGCAAGAGCGAATTTTGTCCAGCGGTGGGAAAATAGACTTAGGAAGGCGGATGAGGAAGTGCTGGCAGACAGTGTAGGCAATGCGTTCAAGAAGCTTGGCTATGATGAGAAATGGAACAGGGTGGGAGCTAGTAAGGATGATGGTATCAAAGGAGGATTTTAGTTTTGTTGTGGTGGTTACTTGGGGAGCCACTTGCACAAGTGGGAGGGTAACAGAATTATCCAGACAAGAGGAAAAGGTTGAAGATACAGGAGAGAAATGAGAGTATTAGGAGACTAATGACCTTGAGACCCTGAGGAATGTTTGGTCTCTAGACCATAATGCCAGCTATGTACATAATTTTAAATTCCCTAGTAACCACATTAGAAAAGTTTTTAAGAAGAAGTAAAATTAATTTCAAGAATATACTTTAATTGACACAATATAATAAAAAATATCATTTCAATGTGCAATCAATACAAGTAATTATTGAGATTATATTCCTTTTTATAGTCAGTATTTTACACTTGCAGCACATTTAAATTCAGACCAGATGCATTTCAAGCACTCAACAGCCTCTTGTGGCTGGTGACAACCATATAGGACACCCAGGACTAGGGCACAAGCAGAAGGCTTGACCTTTGATAGAGGGAAGAACACTTTCTCCATTGAAAGATAGAAAGGAATAAAAACACAGATGCAGGAAGGTTTGAAATTTGGTGGTAAATGGAGGAGAGAGAATGAGAGGAGGATGAAAAACCATTTGGTATAACCACTAGTACATTACTTAAACTTTTCATCAATCTACCTCTTCTCCCTTGAAATTTCCCTGTACTTTCACACTACTTTGGGATGCTATATAGAAGGTAGGTAGTTTTTACATTGGAAAGCCTCCCATAATATCCACAACAACTACCTTTTTAAGTAATCTAAGAACTTGTTCATATTCTCTTCTACAGTTGGAGAGACAAATCATCATTTAGTGATAAAGCAGTTATAAGTTCTGTCCTAAGCCTAGTCTTGCTACTGAACCTTTATCACACTGGGCAGGTCATTTCCAAGAGGTGGTATGAGCTATGAGCATAAGAAAGAAAAGGAACAGTTTAAAATATTGAAATGCCCATATATGCAATCAATAATAATAATGACAATACCAATGACAACAATACGCATAGGACCTACCACATCCTTCTAGTGTTGGCAGTTGATGAGCCCTCAAACCTATTTTTCTCTCATGCAAGGATCAGCAAAATCCCAAGTGTGATTCTGCCTAAGCCTTTTCCTCCTTTCCCTTCAAACCCACATGGACTTTGAGGTAAATCGAATCCACATGTTTCTGATTCATTTACACTTAACTCATCAAAATATTGTTTTCTAACAGCTATTTTTGATGGCCACGAAGTCTTCCTTAAAGCTCCTTTCTTAGAAATAGGATGTTGTGGTTTGCCAAAGGAAAAAAAAAAGTTGATCCCCAAAAGGTTTGAATTCGACTTGAAACTAAGAAATCATGAAGTTTGGACCAAATTGGGCCAGATGCTTTCTCCTTATTCCTAATAACCTTTCTCCCCCAGGTGATTTTTCAACTCTTGTTTCAGTGATGGACAGAATGAAAATGCTTGGGCTAGGAGGGCTGCTGGTCCAGGATTGCTCTGGAGACACGTTGAGCTGGGAAATAGGATGCACTGGGAAAGGAGGTTTTTCTGTCAGTTCATTTCCCCTCCTTCTTACCTCCGTGGTTTACAGTAAGCCTCTTGTCAGCTCAATGGCAGCTCCTTTACTCACCTGAGGTTCCTTAACTCACCCAAGGTCCTTTTTGTGCTCACAAACTGCCCCCCCCCGCTAGGGTGGGGCTATTCATGGTACTTGGAACTGCCACTTCTTTCTCCATTTCCCCTTCTCAATGAAAGCTCTGTGTCAAAGGGTTCAGGAAAACAAAACTCCCAGAGCATGAAGAATTTCATGGCCCTGCAAAGAAACAGAAGATACATTAGGTCAGATGTTAGGCTGATACATTCACCAACTCCCTTTAACTTAAGACTTTAATTAAAATGACCCTTGTACAGGGAATTAAAAATAAACACTCATTCATGGTTTTGCTCTGGAATCCCATAAAAATCCACACGAACAGACTACTTCTATTTTATCATAGCTTCCTAAGACACCCTGCCCAGATGGATTTTGTTCCTGCCATTTGGAATGAAGACAAATCTTGAGCAGCGCTCACAGGCACAGAGCCTCTGATCATCCGCCATGTTTGTTTCTCTTTCGGCAGCGTCCAGATGGGGCCAATGGATGCATGGAACACTAGCTAGATGGTGTATGAGTTCTCTCTGGTGAAGGAGCAAATGTGTAGTCTGGCATCCATAACTAGGACACAATAAATGTCCAAATATATATGTGTTGATATATCAACAAAACACAGTGGATTTGGGCAGGGTGTGTGTGTGTGTGTGTGTGTGTGTGTGTGTGGGAGAGAGAGAGAGAGAGAGAGAGAGAGAGAGAGAGGAAGAAGGTGAAAGAAGGGGACATAGAAGTAGATCTGGGGAGGGTCAGGAGATGAGGGGCATCTATAGCTTAAGAGTAACTTTGGGACAGATCTAAGAGGCTTAATGAGGATTTTATTAGTTTCCCCTCTAATTTCTAGTAACATCACATCCTTAATGATGGTCTGTGGAGTGGATCGCTTGGCAGGACTATCTAACAAAGTGCTATATCGCTATATCTGGTTCAAGGTTGGCAGAGAATGAAACCAGAGGCTTCCCCAGGGAGCAGGGGCATACGGACTGTGTGTGTTAACAAGCTGACTATCTCAGTTCTATGGCATTCAGAGCTTGGGGTAGTCATAGAATTTAGAGAAGAACGGCAGCTGCCTCGGATGGAAAGAAGGAAGGCTGGGAAGCCAGGAGGCCTGGGTGCTAGTCTAGAGTGGCCTCTGCTGGTATACACTCACAGAAGCCACCTTGCCATCCAGGCCTTAGAACCACCTGAGAAATGGAAAACCTATAAAACTTGTAAGATTCTGTCCACCTCTAACTTTTAAAGATCCCTACATTGATTTCTTATCCATAAGATATTTATAATCTTTGAGATCTTTATTGTTTAAATAGACTAGGCACTGTCTCTTCCATGTCCATCTCCACCCTGTTCTTTGTCTCCACAGACCCAACCAGCAGACTCCTGGGTTTTCTACTTCCCCCTGGCTCAGTGGGGAGCCCTGGCAAGAGACCAGAGAGAAGGAGAATGGGTTCTGGATATTTGTTCTGCCTATTCACTCTAGGTGCCCTAGAAATGTATCCCACAGTTCCCGCCCTCTCAGACCTCTCTCCTTTCTGGGTCTGATAAGTTCCCTTGTCCCTCTCTCTCCCTCTCCAGGCCCAGGGGTGGAAATGGCTCTGTTGCTTCTAGTCTTTATTCCTTCACTCTTCCTTGTGGCTCCTTTACATGCCCCCTGAACTTCTGTAATTAAGCCTTGAAAGCAAACCCTCATGGAATGATCCTAACTGGAGTGCAACATCTGTCCCCATAGAGATCTATATAGTGAAAGAGTCAGAAGAGATTTTCAGACTTCATCTTGCAAAGCTGTTGACAAAGAAAAAAAAATTGATGAGCTTTTATTGCTTTAGAAACCAATGGTTAAATACTTAAGTGTAAGACCTGAAATCCTAAAACCCCTAGAAAACACAGGGCAAAGTTTGAATGGAAACCTATCAATAAACTCTCATGAATTCTTATAAAGTTATATATTCCCTGTGATCTATAATTCACATAACCAGGGCACTATATTGAACCTCTTCTCAGACACGAACACACAAGTCCACCCCAAATAAAAAAAAATATGGTAATTTATACTATACTAGAGGCCCAGTGCACAAAAATTTGGTGATCTATACACATAACCAGGGCACTATATTGAACCTCTTCTCAGACACGAACACACAAGTCCACCCCAAATAAAAAAAAATATGGTAATAATTACTATACTAGAGGCCCAGTGCACAAAAATTTGTGCACTGGCGGGGGGGGGGGGGCCCTCCGCCCCACTTGTGC
>NW_005355115.1:1854503-1893744 GCF_000412655.1 Myotis brandtii
GGGAACGTTGGCTTCCTCCGTCACTGGAGCAAGCAAGCCTCCTGTTCGTTTCAAGCTGCCTGGCTGCTGGCCGCCATCTTGGTTGGCAGTTAATTTGTATATCACCCTGATTAGCCAATGGGAAGGGTAGCGGAGGTACGGTTAATTACCATGTTTCTCTATTATTAGGTAGGATATCTGTTTGCATGTTATAACAAGTTTTATTTACACTAATGGTGTTAAGGCACATGTCATTGAACATTTAATTAATTAGACTCATGGATGCATTTCTGTTGATAATTAAAATCATATATTTTGGATAGTAATGATTTAATAGTTTAAAACAATTTACACACTATTTCTTAAGTGTGTGTGAATATCTTGAATATCTTATTAGGACAAAGAATCTTACTTAAGCTAAGAAGTTCAGAATAGAAATATAAACAGAACTCTGAATAACAAATGTGCAACTCATTATAAAAAGCATATGGCCCTGTCAGTTTGGAGCATTGTCCTGTGCACTGAAGGGTTGAGGGTTCGATTCCCAATTGGGGTGTGTGCAGGAGGCAGATGATCAATGTTTCACTCTCGCATCAATGTTTCTCTCTATTTCTCTCTCCCCCCTCTCTAAAATTAGTAAAACCCTTTCCTCAGGCGAGGATTTTTTTTAAAAAGCATGTCCCAGGGCCTCCGCTCACCTCTTCTATATCTTGGGAATTGCTCACAGCACTTAGCTCAGAGCTAAGCACCTAACAGGTAATTGAAGAATAAGTCTGACTGTTGACCAAGTTAAGTTAAGCCAATTTAAGATTTTATCTATATTTGTTTCCTATACACATGTACATCACACACACACACATACACCACACACACACACACACACACACACACACACACACATCTGTCGTTAGATTAATGCCTCATTTATCTGACATTAGTGTTACTACATTTCCCAAATAAATAAAGCTCACCCATTCAAAGTTATATATTTTAATTGGGATCACAAAACTTTCTAAAAGAAAATACACACTACTCTCACTTCTTAAACAGAAAATTCTCAACATAATATGAACTGTAAACAGTGAGTAGTGATGGTTCTAATTAAGAGCATCAGTCATTTCCCTGGGCCCTCAGATCCCGGGGACAATCTTTTGGCAATCACCAGGCTATTTATTATTTTTAAACTGCAATCTAAACAGTCGAGGCAGTGAGACCTCTCTCCTTCCTACAGCACCTTACATCTGGTGGCAACTCTCACCCCCAGAATAAACCCTGAGAATTGATCTCTGAAGACAACGGTGTTCTTCCTGAGAAGGATCAGGTGTGGGGTTACTCAGGCCATTAGAATAAATTGTTTTGGTAGCTCTAGCCATCATTCCCATTAAATTCTCAGGGAAACAAAAAGGCAGCTCCATCCAGGAGTAAAATGCACTGTAGGGCAATAGCCCCAAACCAAAGTCCTGTTTATTTTGCCCCTCCCTGGGCTCTCCAGTCTGCTCCCTGCACAAGGACCCGACATGGAAGCCAGCGCCCATCCTGTGTAAACAGGAGGCAGTCTGCCCTCCTACTTATGGCAGATTCTAGTAGGCAGAGAGCCCCGTGCAAACGCACGGGAACCCTGCTACCAAGGATCACTCAGCGTTGAAAAAAAGCTGATTCCACAAAAGGGAAGAATCAGATAAATAAATGATGAATTGTAATTCAAAGAACAAAAGTGGCAGTTTTAAAAGGTAGAATTGGTGTTCAGAGAGGGTTTTAAGAAGATAATGAATTTAGAAATCAAGGGCAGGCTGCTATTAAAAAAAAAAAAGGAAGCTTTCAAAGAACAAGAAAGAGTAGCTGGAAATGAAAAAGTAATAGTTTCCCAAATAAAGCAGTCATATCAATAATAGAACAGAGAAGGCTAAAGACAAAGGTGGTTGTCTGGGATCTATAATTGAGCCAACATCTCATAATGTAGAGCAATAAGAAAAAGAGATGAAGAGTGTGATAAGAAAGATAAGAGACATGGAAGATAAATCTAACATCTAATGAGAGTTTTAGGAGGAGAGAACAGAGACAAGGGAGAGGAGAAAAGTCAAAACAAGGAGAGATACATATTTCTTGAGCTGAGGAATAAGAATCTTCAGATTGGAAGGGCCCAAGAAATCTCTCAGCATGCCTAAAAGATCCCATCTAAGGGTAGGATAGATTTCAGAAGTTTTAAAATAAAAGGGAAAAAAGCGTAAAAGTTGTTTTTAAGTGACATCAGATGACTCCTGGCAAATGCTAGAAGCCCGTTAAGCAGTGCAAATATACACATTTGGAGACAAGCAAGGACCCAGGAAATGGGCCTGTGTGCCATGCAAGTAGCTGGGACAGACACTGCTAGTTACTTGCCCGATGTCACTATTATTTTTTTCTTTACAACAGAACCCCAGATTCTTGGGTGAGGGATATCAATTCAGCTTAAAGTATTCCCATCAGCAGACTCCTGTGAAGTTCAGAGTGGCCATGACTCAATTCTAGCCAAGGAGTGTAAGCAGAAGTTGATCACTGGAACTTCCTGGAAAGTTCCAAAGGAACAGACTCAACAGTCTGGCTTTTTCATTCCTTTGTCCCTTCACTCTGGCTGCCTGTTTCTCAAAATGTGCACTTGATACCTGGGGGCTCACAACCATCTCGTGACCCAAAGAACCAAAGCCTACAAAGTAAGGATGCTAATAGAGAGGGCAGAAAGAGCCTGATTAAAAATAAAATCATGAAAGTATGCAAAGAAATGTGGAGCAATTTAAAAAAAAATAATTTTAGAGGAGAAGGGGCCATTCAAAGTATGCCACAAAATGCCAAAGCCATAAAAAGAAAACTTAATAAATTTGACAAATTAAAATTTTAAATTTTCTGCATGGGGAAAAATAACCTCACAAAAAGTCAAATAATTAAAGACAAACTGTGAAAAAAAAAGTAATTGCAACTCATATCATAAAAAGCTAATTTCCTAGATATAGAATGAAATCCTTACAAATTGCTATGAAAAAAAATTTTAAAAACTTGACTCAAATAGGAAAATAGTCTAAAGATAAAATCAGTTCACAGGAAAAAGAATAACTCACCCTTACATGAAAAAATATTTAATTCATAATAAAATTAGTGAAAACTATTGCCTTTCAATATAAATTTTACGCTTAATCTTAGCCAAAAGGCAGAGAAGTTATTCCATATAAATTTTAAAATAGCCCTAGCTGATGTGGCTCTGTGGATAGAGCATCAGCCTTTGGACTGAAGGGTCCTGGATTCAATTCTGATCAAGCTCACATACCTCAGTTGCAAGCTCAATCCCTGGCCCTGGTTGGGGCGCATGTGGGAGAGGCAACCAATCGATGTGTCTCTCTCACATTGATGTTTCTCTCTCTGTGTCTCTCCCCCTCCCTTCCACTCTCTCTAAAAAATCAATGGAATAATATCCTCAGGTGAGGATTAACAACAACAAAAAAATCTTAGAGTAACCTTGTCTGTATCTACAAAACACTTTCCTATAATTTTGATAGAGATTGAGTTAAACCTGCATATCAGTTTGGAAAGAACTGACATGTTTATTATGTAGCTGTATAATGTATGAACATTTTTTCATTTATTTTGATAATTTTTTATTTCTTTAATTAGTATTTTTTAGTTTTCAATATACAAGTCCTGAACATGTTTTACATTAAGTATTTCATTTAGTTAACATGATTATAAGTGATACTATATTTTTTATTTTGGTGTCCATGTATGATTGCTAGACAATCATGTCATCAAAGAATAAGAAGAGTTTTATTACTTCCTTTCTAATCTGCATACCTTTAATTTCATTTTCTTGTCTTATTGCACTGGCTAGCACTTCTAAAACCATGTAGAATGAGTGGTAAGAATGGACATTCTTGCCTTGTTGTCAAACTTAGAGGGAAAGCATTCAGTCTTTCACCATTAAGTATAATGCCAACTATAGGGTTTTTGAAGGTGGCTTTTATTAATTTGAAGAAGTTTCCTCTATTCCTTTTTCCCTGAGCATTTTTATCATGAATGGATGTCAAATGCTTTTTCTAAACCAGTTGATATGATCATATGATTTTTCTTTAGCCTATTGATATGGTGAAATACATTGATTAATATCTGAATATTGAAAGAGCTTTGCATCCCTGGAAGGTGCATATGACAAGAATTATTAATGTAAATTGGTTGTGGTATCTTTGGGCTTCACTCAAACCATCCTTTCTCTGAGCTCCACCACACTTCCTCACCTGCTAGTAGAGAGGGCAGAAAGAGCTGGAGAGGTTGCCAAGGCTGGTTGCAGTGGACACTGATCCAGGCAAAGATCACCAGGCTGTGGTTCTGGCAAGTATCACAGGCCAGCCAGCATGCCAAAAAGAGTGCTGTGAGTACATCAGGCTGAGGGGAAAAAGTTGTGTTCACCATGCCAAGCTTGCTGCCTGTAGGGCCCATGAGGTACCAGCTTGAGTTGGCTAACAATTCCTATTTGAGAACAATGTGGCTGATTAATTCTGACTAACTTTGCCCATAAAAATGCAAAACATAGAGGGAGACTGCATCCAGCTCTTGTTGGAATGTAGTACTCATGCATAGAAACTTACAGCAGTGTACTTTGCTACACTCTAAGAATTCATTCTACATTTTTATTTGTGTGGAATAAATTGTCCTCAACAAATTCCAGACTTTGTCACATTCATCTAGGACTAAGTCATAAAAATACCCATGGACCTCAAATATTGCTCATAGGCTAGGGTAATGCATCTCAGAGAGATGAAACCTGGAAATTATTTTTTCTAGCCCAAAGTCTGTATAACACTTAAGATGTCTGGAAATAAAAAAAAAACAACAAAAAACAAAAGGCAAGATCTGGTGTCTGGAGGAGTTCTCTCTGTGCCTAAGACCCTGAGGGAAGCCAGGAAAGAAGCAAAGATCCATTTAGAAGCAGAGACCATCTATAAATCTAATTCTCTCCCATGAGTCATCTAGAGAGGAATTTATATATGTCTAGTAAAAGTAGAAAAACATTGTCTAGCATTTTAAATTGAAAGGACTCCATTTTCAGTCCTTTGTTTCCTCCCTAGATCATTGTATCTCCTCCAAGGAAACTTTTTAGACATTTGTTTCCAAATTATTTCCCTGCCCTTATAAAATTTGGATACCAAAGATATATTATATACTGTTTATGTTGATGGGTAATGTTGAGCTTTGGAGGATCACAAACCATTGCAATATCTAATCTTCCCCAACCAATTTTTGTCCCCTTGGGAGCAACATTGCCCCTATTAATAATGGATGTCCTAGAAAAATGAGTGTCTAAATTCTTCACAAAAGCAGAAAAAAAAAGAGAATATCTTAAACAACCTTTAAGGTTGCTTCCATGTTCTATCCTCAGAATTGCAATGACAATTATCTTCTTTTATCTGGGTGCAACTATTGGCATTCTTCAGTCTAGAATCAAGTAAGAAGTGGTTCATTACAATCAAGGGAATGTCAGAGAAGTCAATTTCAGAAAGTCTTGAAAGGCCTGGAAAGTCATGACTAGACAGCTACCGTGTTCTGCTCATCTCCAGTTTCTCCTGAGTGGGTTCTAGGTGAAGGCTCTCGCCTGCTTCTGCCCAGTGCTGTGTGTCTCCTGCACAAATCCAAATACCTAACTCCCTCATCCACACAACCTTGCAATGTTCCTGCACTGTTATGACAAGGAAGGAGAGTCACAGGGGGTGACTAATATGGCACCATTTGTGGCAATATTAGGTGGCTGGACTCAGTTGTCATTAAGTGGAACAGCTTAATTTAAGAATTTGTATAAAACCTGGTGTTATGTTTTGGGCTCAGAGTCCAACTGAGTTTTGGTACATGAACCGTGACATAACTATCAAGGGTGGTAACTGCAGTGTGTTAATCAAGTCGGGCATCTGATTTACTCACATAGAGGCTTCTTTGATTAATTCCCATTGAACTTGGACAGCCATAACCATGATGTCAGGTATCAGGGAAACTGAATCTGCACGATAACAGTTGATCATATTGTGGTACCTGATCATGCTGGGGTACTTGATCATGCTGGAGTCCTGATCATATTGTGGTACCTAATCATGCTGGGGTACTGATCAATGCTGGAGTCCTGATCATGCTGGGCTACAAATGTTTGCCAGGGAAGATAGCTGCTGAATTTGAGGGAGCCACTAACATTTTGTATCCACAAACTGGCTTAATGAGGAATCTCAACTCATTGGGAAATAAATATAAAACTGTTTCCTTTATTTAGTATCTGCCACCAACTAGGCTCTGCTGAACTGCCCGTTCTCCCTGGGCGCAGCACTCTTAACCATAGCTGAGATGACAACATCCCTTTTCTGTCACCTTTATTACCAAAGCAGTCTCAATTTAATTCTGTAAGAGCCAGCACTGTCAATCTTAAGTCTCCAATTCCATATTTAAGGGGGAGCTCTTCTCTTTCCCCCTCTCAGCCTCTGCACAGGCTACACTGGGAGCTGACATGGCTTGGCCAGGGGATAGAGAGTGAGATACAGTCTGCTTTCACACGCCTCCTTACTCATCTCCACTCTCATGTTGGGGTGGAGAGCAGATGGACAGAAGTTACATATCTTCTTATGTAACTGCTCACAGCAAGTTTCTACTTTTTCAGACTTCTCCTTGGTTGGTCATAATTGCTGACTTGGCTCATTATCTAGGAACTCAAAACAGTCAAGTGGTGGTTCCAACAGCCTTGCTGATAAAGGACTCAATTTAGAGACACTCCCTTAGGCATAGGCCATCTATTTTACTTGTCTTCCAGCCAATAAATTCACCTACTTGTTTTGATGTTCCAAAATGGCGTTGGCCTCTGCCAACACTATGGCCACAAATTCCGGTTATCCTTCCTAGTCCCAAATCTGGAGTCCATGGCATGTAGAGGATCTATCTTCCATGCTCTCAGGAACTATACAGGGAAGTCTTTATCTCTGCCTGGTGGCACCCTGTGCCATCTCCCAAGGATTCTTTCTGCCCCTCTAGTAGCACTTAGTATGAGTCCTCAAGCCTGCCGACTTGAGGTCACAACCAAGGAATAAAATGTTTAACTTCTATTTGCTGGACTTACTTTCAAGGGTCTACATGAAAAGTTATGAGTGATTCTCTTGAGGTCTCCATCCTCTGACTTCAGAGAGCAGAAGAACCCTGGGAAAGGAAGAGAGAATGGTTTGAGGCACTCAAGGCACTTACTCAAGTAGGCAGTCTCATTCCACTACCAGTTTCCCTCTGGCATTTCGTGGGAGAAGGGTTGAAAAGTAGTAGAAGCCATACTTCTTTGCAAGCCCGGAGGTGGTTTTTGATCCATTAATGACTAAAAACAGGCTATCATACACACTCCCACACACAACCACCACTACATGGCTTCTTCCTAAGTCTCTTGGCTCCTTTTCCACCAAAATGGTAGCTTTCAAATATGGCTTTGGGTTGTTATAGTAACAGATCTGGCCACTACTCCATCTGACTTCAACTCCATGGGTCTCAGTGCAAATTTTCAAGACAGGGAATCTGATTGGCTTTCTTTGAACAGATGTTTACTACAGGGTCAACCAGATGTGAACAAAAGAGCAGGTCACCGGGTAAAAACATGTCTTCCTAGGCCCTCTCATATATCAGGGCCTATTATTAGGATTACTGCATCATTGTATCATCCCAACTGAGGCATTTTGGAGAGTAAAAGGTGGAGTGACCAATACTCCCCCGAGACAATAGGCATAAATTGGGATTGTCCTAAACCAACCAGGATGTATACTCATCCCACGTGGAGGAACTTCCACAAATGGAAGAGTGACTAGACAGGTGTACCAGGTACATTTGTGATGTAGTAGAACAAAAAGTAGTTGAGAATCTCCTCGAGGGTAGGAAATGTGTCTTGTACACCTTTCTATTTTTGAGTGTAACATAATATCTTCAAAAAGGAGGGACTTAATAAATATTTGTTGAATTAGTGGAAATTTAACAAGCTCCAATATTTTGTTGAAAATGTAGTTCATGTTTACAAGTGAACCTGGAGACATTTTTCCTATTGAAGGGAAAATGCTCAAATCATTCTCTCTGAAAGATGCTTTTGTAGTCTTGTTACTCAAGTTGCCCATATTGTGCATTGGACTTGGAACAGTGCCCTTCTTATAATCTAGCCTAAAACATACCTGCACCAAAGCAACACTGATGACTCTCAAATTTCTATTCAGAACTTCAGCCATTATCCACAGGGTTAGGTTGGCAATTCTTTGTCAGGCACTTAAGCTGAAATTGCAGTCTCCCTCCCTGGGGGTGGACACCCTCAGCTGCAGGGTAACACAGAGCAGCAAATGGGATTATGTTGGAGCTGGTGGGAAGCAGGGATATTGAAGACAGGAAGAAAGAGAGGAAGAGGCAAGAAGCTCCCCAAAGGCGGCAGCAAGGCTACAGCCGCATAAGAACTAAGAACAACTTCAGAGCATCATGGCAGAGGGGTACCAGGTATGTGGTACCTCATAGCACCCGTGAAAGCCACCGACTCCCAGCTACCCTCCTTCTCAAGGACTCCAAGGTCAGCTCCAAATCAAGCCTTTCTCAGGCATCTGAAGCCATTTTCACACACCTGTCTGAAGCCAACTGAGGCACACACATCAAGCAGGGCGGAGCACCTCTCCTCATTCCAATATCAGTGTGTCATTTTTCTTATAGCTCTGTTCATAGAGCCACCAGCCTCCAGCTCTGATCTAGAAGGTATCACTGACTCCCGATACAATAACAGAAACGAAAACTGTTCAAGAAAATTCTCCTTCTTTATTTTAGAGGGTGAGACAATCCTTTATTATTTACTATTTATTATTTTGTTTTAAGTGCTTTATAGTTGATGCTTTTCTACAAAAACAAGATATTATTTCCATAAGAAGAGAAAAAGAAAAGATATGTAAAGAAAAAATATACCACCTCCTCACCATCCCTCCTTTTACATTTTGAAGCTACATTTTTTTTTAAGTTGTCATAGAAATTATATTTTGCGGTTGATTCTTGTAGTTATGAACGTTCAAGTGGCTTTATCTTTCTTTCTTCTTAAGACTAGATGACTTTAATTAAAGTATCGACTGCAGTCTGTCAATTTCTCTGGGAGGAAAACATCCCCCCTTCTTGTTCTGTGGGAGCAGCTCAAATGCCCTGCATTTCTCCTCTCTGGGTGGCAGCTGCCTGAATCGCAGACATAAAGCCTCAGAGTATTTAACTTGGCTTCAGAGAGTCTCCTTGCAAACTTGAACTTAATGAAGACAGAAAAGTTATTACAGAGGTGTTCCTGATGGCATGCAGAATGAAGACACATTTATCATTGGTCAGTGACAACAGGGTGCACCCCACTACGTGTCACTGCCAACCTCGGGCTCTTGGAATTTCCCTGAGGCCTAGTTGCCTCAAAAGCCCAGTAATCAGTCAGGTGGTTCATTGCAGAGGGGCTCTGCCTCTCACCCCGCTCACTAGTGCGCCAAGTGGCCTGACCACCCTTGTTCATAGGTTGGGAAAAGAGCAAACTCAGGGCCAACTTATGCAACTCACTGAATTATCACCTGTAAGAAGAAAGGAGAGAGAGAGAGAGAGAGAGAGAGAGAGAGAGAGAGAGAGAGAGAGAATGAGCCTCAAGAAATAAGTCCCCACTTGAAAATGTGAATGCTTTTGTATTTAAAGAAAATTGAAGGGTTATAGGTTTTGATTTGTTGTTAAGGTTTCAGAACATTTTGTGACGGTTAAGCGCATATAATACCATCAATGCCATTTGTTTAGACAACTGGTTGGCAAGCTATGGCCAGAGGGACAAATCTGACCAGCCACCTGATTTTGTAAATAAAGTTTTATTGGAACACAGTCACACTCACTTGTTTACATATTGTCTGTGGCTACTTTTGTGCTACAAGGCAGAGTTGAGTTGTAGTAACAGAGACCATATGTGGCCCACAAAACCTAAAATATTTACTGTCTGGCCCTTTATGGAAAAAGTTTGCCAGCTTCTGCTTTAAACCAACACTGACACCCAGTCTCACTTTCCTTACTAATTTAACAGGAAGACGTTTATATATCAATACAAAAGTAGAACACATAGCCCTCCACATAGCTTATAAGCAGATTGCTTTTCTCCATCCACAAGCATTTTCCAGAGTGGTGACAGAGAGCAGAGAGCTTGGGTCCTGCTGGCTGTGTAACTCTGGGCCAGTCCCTTCACCTCTCATGCCTCCTCACAAGTATGTATCTAGCTCACAAGGTGGTAATGAGGATTAAACGAATGAACACATGTAAAGAATAGAGCACATACCTGGCCATAGTGGGGCCTCAGTGAACACTAGCTTCTAAGTAGTTCCTTTTCCTTACGTAGCCATTCCTCTACACAGTGGTCCCCAACCTTTTTCTGGCCTTGCCCCACCTAAGCATCTCTAAAATCCTGATGATGAACACTAGCTTCTAAGTAGTTCCTTTTCCTTATGTAGCCATTCCTCTACACCAGTGGTCCCCAAACTTTTTCTGGCCATGCCCCACCTAAGCATCTCTAAAATCCTGATGCCCTCCCTGTGACATATGATTCTTATTATTCAAAAATCGAGCTCCTATTCACATGGAGAGAGCCTAAAAAGCCATTAACTTGGTCTAAACGAGCTTCTAAAGAACATGGCATCCATGAAAGAGAAAAATAAAAGAACAAAAGGACAGTTGAAGCGCTGAGGAAGAAATCACTAAGAAATTGTTAAAAAATAATAGTAATATGAAGTGATATGAAAAAATAGCAAATAAACTTTCAAAACATATAATAGAGAACTGAAATGCATAAATATGTCACAATATATATTTATATGCTATATGTGAGGCCCCTCGAGACATAAGAAATGCAAAAAAATTCACTGTTAATAACTCATTCTTGAATCCCCCCCCCACTTAAAACTTAAATTGCCCCCCTGTGGGGCATGTGCCCCATGTTGGGAACCACTGCTGTACACCCAACATTTCATGAAACACACATTTACCAGAAAAGGGGTCAGAAGAAGATGGAAAATAGGGCAGAAACCCATTTGCAATTTAGCAAGATCCTAAAAATCATTCCTGACAGCCCATCCACTGGACGCACTAGATTACAGTGATGGCGAACCTATGACATGCGTGTCAGAGGTGACACACGAACTCATTTTTTTGGTTGATTTTTCTTTGTTAAATGGCATTTAAATATATAAAATAAATATCAAAAATATAAATCTTTGTTTTACTATGGTTGCAAATATCAAAAAATTTCTATATGTGACACGGCACCAGAGTTAAGGTAGGGTTTTTCAAAATGCTGACACGCCGAGCTCAAAAGGTTCGCCATCACTGCACTAGAACATGGCCATGTCTGCAGTGCGGCTCCTGCAGAATGCAAACTAATGGTTGACGAGAACAAGAATACCTAGTTGCACTGGAACCTGCTCAATTCATTAGGTGCCCCAGAACCAGTCGTTACAACTCACTTTCATGCTTCAGTGGCCTAATTGTGCCTTGGACAGACTCACCCCTGGATTCAACACCCAGCTCTCTTCAAAGCGCTCAATAAATTAGTGGCTCTCCGCGTGCCCTTTCCCACAGAGGCAGACACACAGGGTCGGGCCGACCTCGGTTTGAAAGCAGTAAAGTTAATCAGGTCTTTGCTCAAAGTGAGTCCAAAGAGCACAGAGTAATTTGCCCCAAGCACCCGGCCTGTGCTACCCCTTGATAAAACTGCTGAATCAATTAGTCTAATTAAATGAGGTGGAAAATTACTCCTGCAAATAAGTTGCCATGAAAGGCAAGTCTTAATTTGGCCTAAGGGAAAGCAAACAGCTCTCGCCTGTGTCTTGCCAGAGTCTATGAATGGGGAATAATTGGCAATTCATGTGTGTGTGTATTTTTAAGTCCATGGTACAAATATGTTTTCGTTGACAAGCAGCTGAGGCTTTCCTGTGTATAAAGAGAGGGTTCTAATTAAGGGAGAGCATAATTGTGTGTGTTGGCTGCAATGCCACATGTGTGCCCTGGCTGCAGACATCGGGGCCTGGGACCCAGCCCACTGTGAGGAGTGGGGGCTTAGGCCAAGACGGACCCCCGCAGTGCCGCCTAACCTCAGCCAGTCAGCCTCTGCTTCCCTCTGGGGAGATGTTTCCCCAGCTCACTAAGGACTTTCTTGCAAGTGACTTAGGAAGACAAGCTATGAAGTTCAAAATAAAAATTTAAAAGGCGCCTTCATCTCGGAGGATCTACTGCAAACCTTAAGAAGATGCTGGAGAACTATATTTCTGCATGTAGGAAGGTGATCAAAATTACTTGAGAAGAAAACTTACACGATGGTCTAAGTCAGTGTGGGTGTAGTTGTCCAGCCCACTCGCAGGGGGAACTCTGAGACCCCCGCATGGCTGAGGAGGCTGTAGGTTCCTGGGATCCTCTGAAAGGGGCATCTACAAACCCAGCAACAGTGTTACCCATGCTAACCTCCTTCAGAGGTGTAACTTTGTTAAGTGTTTTCACACACAAAAAAAAGCCCCTTTGGATGTCTTTATTAAAGACTAGAGGCCCAGTGCACAAAATTTGTGCACTGGAGGGGGGGTCAGCCTGAGAGGGCGCAGGCCAGGTCAAGGGACCCCACCAGTGCACGATTGGGGTCAGGGAGGGATGCAGGAGGTTGGCCAGCCGGGGAAAGGAGGGCTCCAGAGCATGTTTGGCCCATCTCGCTCAGTCCTGATTGGCTGGAGCCCAGCAGTAAGCTAACCTATTGGTCAGAGCATTGGCCCCCTGGTGGTCAGTGTACGTCATAGCGACTGGTCAACCGGTCGACTGTCTGCCCCCTGGTGGTCAGTGCATGTCATAGTGAGTGGTTGAGTGGCCTTAGCATATCATTACCATATTACGCTTTGATTGGTTGAATGGCCTACCAGATAACCGAACACTTAGCATATTAAGCTTTTATTATATAGAATTTCTTCCCCAATAAGATGGGGTCTCACAGGAAATTAGGCTGGGGTAGGGGGTGAGGAGGAATCCCTGCTACCCGTGGGAAATTTAAAATAATCACAGGATGTGACCTTCTCCCAACACCCCATTCCTGGGTGTGGGGTCGGACTCAGAGCAGTGTGGTTTTGAGCCTAAGGGACAGTTCCGATGATCAAGGCTGATGGATGTGGGATGCTCAGTGAAAAGAGGGTGCTTGATGCGATGAAGGGACTCAACAAACACAATATTCAACTGACTGAGAACTGTGGCTTCATGACCTTTGGCTACCAAGAGAATTAGTAGCAGTCCCTCTGTGCCAAGACAGGACTCAGTTTTTGAGTAATTAAGTTTATGAGGCAGCACACAGTAGACCCCCTTATATGAGGAAGATGATCCAAGACCTCCAGTGGATGCCAGAAACCGAGATATTACCAAACCCTGTATATGCTATATTTTTCCCTGTACATATACACCTATGATACAGTTTAATATATAAATTAGGCACAGTAAGCAACAATAACCAATAATAAAATAGAACAACCACAATAATATACTGTAATCAAAGTTATGTGACATTATTAAATAAAATAAGGGTCACTTGAACACAAGCACTGTGATACCTTGACGGTCGACCTGATGACTGAGCCGGCTGCTAAGTGACTAACAGGCAGGGAGTGTGCTAGTTTACAGTGTGGAGACACTGGACGGAGGGGTGATTCCCGTCCCAGGCTGGACAGAGCGGGATGGTGTGAGGTTTCATCACAGGACTCAGATGATGCTCCATTTAAAACTTATGAATTGTTTGTTTCTGGAATTTTTCATGTAATATTTTTGGACCACAGTTGACTGTGGGTAATGAAAACCTCTGAAAGCAAAAGAGCAGCTAAGGAGGGACTCCTGTAGCTTGGAGTTGAGAGCATTGGTTCTGAAACTAGCCAGAGGGAGGGAGGGGAATGGAAGGGTGGATGAAGGGAGAGGTGAATGGGGAAGGATTGCTAACCTGCCATGTGCCCTGCTCTTTACAGACATTATCTCATTTAAGCCCCCTCCCAAGCCTGTGGAATTTATCATCCAAAGAAGGGCATTTTAAAGAGAGCCCTCTTGACAGCGCTCAGAAGTCATATGATTATGTTCCATTTATCTGTAACTTCCAACCCATCTCTGACCCCCACCCCCATTCTTGAGCCTAGTCCATCCTCAAACCCCCATTCATCCCTAAGGTGAGGCTCAGGGATGTGTGTGAGGCAGAAGTGTGTCTTCCTATAAGGTATTTGCTCATTTTTCAAGGCTGAAATTTTGATTGTTTTCTTTTTAGCATCATAAAATTTCGTGTGAATGCCAACATCCTACCCTGACTACCAAAATGCCAAGTCAAATTACCATTATCATCCCTGTTTTACAGATGAGGGTGCGGAGGTTAAATAACTGGCCCACTTTGCAGAGCTAGACGGTAGTGGAGTTAAGTAAGGCTCCCAAGCCATGCATGTTGTTTGGTTTGAGCTCTGAGTTTTCACTCCTCGACCCGGCCTCACATTTCTACAGTACTCAGGGTTGCTCGGCACAGCCCAGCGGTCACCCCCTCACTCAGCTCCCTACCCCACACTTGGGACAGAACTCAGATCTTCTCTGAGTGCCCAGCATCATGGGTCAGCTTGAACCTGTCCTTAAATACCTCATGCCTCAATTTCCCTATTAACGTCCCAGTAGCTTATGGTGTGGAATTAGTCTGAAAAATGACTGGAGGGGAAAAAATGGTTCTTGTGAAATTAAAAGAAAGAAGAAGAAGAAGAAGAAGAAGAAGAAGAAGAAGAAGAAGAAGAAGAAGAAGAAGAAGAAGAAGAAGAAGAAGTTAAAAAAAAAGATGCTATAAGAAAAAGCTTTCTTTTCTGATAGGTGCCATTTTTCTCAAACCCCCATGGATTTAAAGTGGGCCACATGTTGCCTTTTTTAGCATACACAAGGATCGGTAAATGGATCCATAATACCAGTTTCTATTTCCCATTTCCTTAAATGATGTCAGTAGCAGTCAGTTGTTCAGAGGGTGGGAGGAACACTTGCGCTCAGGGCAGCAAGGAGAGCCCCTGAGAAGGGCCGGAACTGGACGGTAGGGATATTCTCAGGCTACACGTTTGCCTTCAGGCTTGTGAAACTCTAAGATTCCTGCTGAATCCTGTTTGTTTTTATTGCTTTTTATTGGCAAAATTTTCCTCTGAAACCTGAACACACAGATCATCCCATCTAAATCCCAAAAGAGGTGCCACAATGAACCGGAAATTAACTTTCTCTGTTCAACTTTTTAGAAATGGGGGCAGGGGATGGCAAAAATGTATTTTATTTTGTCAAAGGACAACAAGCTCCCAAAGTTAGTCACTGCCACATTTGGCTATTTCATAAACACACGGGAGATGGAACAGAATGGGCAGGTGTCTCCTTTTCTAGCCCCGAGGTTACTGGTGGACCCAGGGATTCTGGTATCTTCTCTGCCCCTTCATGTCCAGCAAACATTGGTGGTCTCTCATTTCTTAGTGTCTGTGAAGATGGTTTTTCAACTTGAAATACATCCCCTAATTTGAAAATGAATGGGTCTTCATTAAAGAAATCATATTTACCAGCATTTAAAGAGGTCTACTGCGTCCCAGGCTGAGACACAGTGGCCAGGGGTTGGGATGGAAAAGGGTGCAAATAGACTGGCTGAGACCCGCTCTGAAGTTCTTATCCAGCCTGCTGAGCAGCAACACAGCCCGGGGGGGGGGGGGGGGGGAAACAAAATACAAAGCACACAAAAATAGTCTTAAGCCATAAAATGACTCCATTCCTAAATAAAGACAACAAATATCCAACAGTCATATCTACATCATCCCCACATTGGGAAGTAAGTCAAGCACATCCCCCCCCCCCAAACTGTGCTCAAAAGGAACAGTGCTGCTCTGGGGAGCGGGCTCCTCACAAGCCTCATTGCAGGAGTCTGTGGGAGCCCCCCCCCCAAAATCAGAGCTCTTCCCAAATAGCATTCTAAAGTGCTTTTTAACCTCTGCATCTCTACTGACGCGGCAAGGCTCCGAGGGGTTGGGTTGAAGCCAGGGTGGATTAAGTGGAATTGTAGAAGTGTTCCCAATAAGCAGTTTCCTACTATTAGCAACTTCTCGCCTACAACGGAGGCTCAATGTCTTCCCCTCCTTTTCTTTGCCAAGAAGAATGTATAACAATTTCTGTTGTGTGAGACAAAGAGTGTGCATGTGTGTGAAGTAAGCCATGTATGTATATATGCACCTACACACAAGAACTGCCTGGTCATATCCTTACTTCAGTTTTCAGTGTGAGTGCGTGTGTATGTAAACATATATAGATATATATCTTTTTTCTTTTTACTGATTCTCTTCCAAAATTTCCCCCAAATCTGATAAGCCCTTCTTTTCCATTTCTATCCAAACCAGGTTTTCTGTTGTGTCTGCTTCAAGCATCATAAAACAAAGGTTAATTCTTTTAACAACCCCAGGACGTGGAGCTGCTGTTGCCAGCTTGCCTGGCTGGCCTTGACCTTCGGGGATATCTACCGCCAGAATTCCCCAGACACACGCCATCAACCAGGACGCATGGCCAGGCATCTCATATGCTCCTTCTGGGTTATGTTATAAATTTTGGCTGAGACATCAACACATGTCAACATGTTACTTTCAGTGACATGTTTGTCTTTTCTTTGTTAGCTTTGGTTCAAGGCCGCGAATCCATTTCGAGAAACGACGTTTCCAATTGTAAGCAAAAGTCCGTCATGCTTCATGGACTTTGGGGTTTCTCTATGCCTGTCTCCTCCTTCCATCACTCTCCCTCTACTCGCCCCCCTTTATTTTTCTTAGAAGTCCAAGTGAAAGAGATATTTGGTGATCAAAGTGAATTTAACTGGCAGGGCAGGAGCGAACACAAACCGATGAGCTCCCAGGACCTCTGTCTTTGGTTGGCTCTTGATGAGTTTGGGGGATCACAACCATGTCTCCTTTTCACCTGAACGCTGCAGTTTCCTTCCTTCCTTCCTTCCTTCCTTCCTTCCTTCCTTCCTTCCTTCCTTCCTTCCATCTTTTCAATAACAAAATAACAACAGAGGTCAATGCTCAGATTTTAACCCTGCTTGGTCAGGTCTCCTCTCTCCTTCTTCATTGTTCAGAATACCTTTGTCAATTTGAGATAGGACTCGGGTCCCTACAACATCCCTTCCAGGAGTTCTGGGAGCTCCACAGCCATCTCCTCCTGCCCCAGAGGGCTGCTTCTCTGCTCACTTCCTTTGGCCTGGAGAGAGCAACTGCCCCTGGCTGCCCTCCCATTCCCTGTTGTGGGAAAGGAGGTGCCACAGCAGCGCAGCTGAAGGATGTGGCTTCTGAAAAGTGGCCGAGAAGTGACGGTGCGCTACCCATCCAGGACCGGCTGAAGGTGCTAGCAGGGAGCCAGTTCACAGGTAGCAAAAGAAACACGGTTATTGTCCCTTTCTTTAGAAAACAAACGCTTCTCAGGTTTTGAACAAATAACATTAATATACAGCTTGAACATACATCTTCATCATCAACTTTAGCTCTAAATTCATTTTGAGTGGTCCAGAAACCCATTCACAGAGGACAAAGGTTGACCACCATTAGGATAGCTTAAAGATTCGTCACAGAGGCTGAAGAACTCTGTAGCTGGACACGGCATGCGGCCGTGAAAGGGGCAATAATAAACCAGAAATTGGCTCATCAGGGTTCTGTCCCCAGAACTGCTTCTGTGGGACCCTGGGCAAGTGATTTAATTATGTTCGGTGTCAGTTTTCTCATCTGTAAAAGGGGCGGGGAGGGGGTGAACTTAAGCCTCTAACTCTTCACGGCTTCTAAATCCATTCTGAGTGAGCAAGCAGTATTAGAATACGCACGTCTTCTCCCAAGGCAACTACTTTGAAGGAAAAATATATTTATTTGGATATACAAGTCCTGGTGTTTGTTAAAAAAAATAGATTTTCATTGCTTTATAGTCACACCTCGTATATTCCAGCTTCTGTTAGAAGCCTTTTATGACTCTGTCATTCATAAATTTGTCCAAACTCTTTTTTAATCCATTTACATTTCCTGTCTGTACCGCCTCTCAGGGTAATGAGTTCCATAACTTTATTACGTGCTAGGAGAAGTATTATTTCCTTGTTTGCCCTAAACTTACCTCAAGCTTCCAAACGGCCTGCTTTGCCTTCGTATTTCAGAATCTGATGACCAAGTTCCTCCATCGTCTTTGCTTTACAAACAGGAGTTTAAATCAATGTGGACTGCTCCATAAAGCAGCAGCCCCTCCCCCGCCCCCCGTGATTCCCTTAATCATTACAGTTACTTAGACAATAAATGTGGGCACGGATGGTGTAAGGAAGTCCTGGCTCTAAATGACTGAGAGGCAGGGGAGCCTGGAGGTCTAAGGCTTTCGAGTCAGACAAACCTGGGCTCAGATTCCAGCCCTGCCGCTCGCTGTGCGGTCTCTCGGAGCCTCATTTCCTCAACTGGAAAATGGAAAACAGTGCTGACCTCAAGAAGCTGTAAGAGTGGACCGATATGATTTTTGTAATGTGCCCAGCATAGGGCCAGGTCGTTGTCAATATCCCCTTAAATCCAGTGGTGGGAAGGTGATGGTTACTGAGTGCCGAGACGCTAGGTGGACTTTAATGTGCAAGGTGTTCTAGGCCAGTGGTCGGCAAACTGCGGCTCGCGAGCCACATGCGGCTCTTTGGCCCCTTGAGTGTGGCTCTTCCTAAGCCTTAGGAGTACCCTAATTAAGTTAATAACAATGTACCTACCTATATAGTTTAAGTTTAAAACATTTGGCTCTCAAAAGAAATTTCAATCGTTGTACTGTTGATATTTGGCTCTGTTGACAACAATGTACCCTATATAGTTTAAGTTTAAAACATTTGGCTCTCAAAAGAAATTTCAATCGTTGTACTGTTGATATTTGGCTCTGTTGACTAATGAGTTTGCAGACCACTGTTCTAGGCCATTGTTCACGTCGTGAGCAGGGCCCAGGTAAGTGTCTGGCAAAGATCAGTGTGAGCTTCATTGCATGAGATGATGGTGAAAAGCTGTGGGTGGCAGTGATGTTCTGAAGACTGGAAGTGGGTAGAGTTTAAGGGGAGATCTTTGGCAACAGATCAATGGGAAATGTGATCTCAGTTGGAACTAAAGTGGCACCAGATCATGGGCAATAAATATTTACAAGGTGGTAGAGGAGATTTTAAATAAAAACGAAAAGGAGGGGGAAGCCCATACGCTCTTTCCAGAGAAACGGCCTGAGTCAAGGGAGGAAAAATTCAATTTCTATCTTTTACTAGCATGTGTGACCTTGAGCAAGTCAAACCTATTTGTATGTCTAGCTTTCTTTGCACATAGAATGGAAGTAAGCTACTTCACTAACTTACAAACCATGCTTCATGGGACCTATATACGGGGGAGAAGAGGAAAGAAATAGAGATGAGAAAGGATACGAGTCTCCATCCCTAATTCAATCCAAGTAGCTATATTTCTAAGGTCCTAAGATTGGCACATCAAGGAGAACTTCATAGAGCCAAGATTTCTCTTTAAAAACCCTTAAATCACCTGACTATGTACTGTGAAAGTTCAAAGGAACTGAAACCTTGGGAAGCACAGCAGAGCCACCCTTCCCATCTCACACATGCTCCGGAGTGAGCCATCACGGAGCCAAGTGGCAAGCTTAGAGTCTCTCTCTCTCTCTCTCTCTCTCTCTCTCTCTCTCTCTCACACACACACACACACACATACAGTTAAATAAATGCATAAACTAATGCTACTGAAATGAGCTTCCATTTAAGCTTTAAATTTTGGTTTGTAAAAAGGCTTCTGAAGTTAAAAAGAACAATAATAGGTACCACTAGAGTAGATGCTGGGGCGCCTTCCACTCTAACAGGATGGGAGTCCAACAAGAAGAATGTAAGCCTTGGATTCAGGAGTCTTATTAGAGAGATTTGGAGAGAATCCATTCACATAAGGGGAAATTGGGACAATTTATGTGCACACCTAATCAGACAAGCAACAGGTGTGGGAAGTGGATGGAAAATAAGCCAAAGGACATAAGCATTTCTGCATGCATGCTGGAAGTCTAACAACAACAAAAAGAAACACTTGGCACCCAGGCGATTCATAACCCAACTGGCGTCCCACAAGCAACTGGTTACAAGAAAGGAATGCGGAAGACTCTATAGGCTATTCCCTGAAGACATCTTCCCAATGTGTAGCCCGGGCCAAAAAGACCCATAAAAGTCCAGGCACATCATCAGCATGATTGCTTTATAGAAATATATAGATACCTTATCCAACTCCTGATGTAAGGCATGGTGCAACACAACTAGGGTCATTTGCATTGTTCTCATTCTCCTGCCTCAGAAAGCTGTAATGAGCTGCACAAGGCAACTCATAAAACACACAGAGAAAATAGAGCAAAAGAAACAAGAGGAAGAGAGTGAGAAAGGGAGAAATGAGGGACAGACTGAAGTATTTTTTAAAAGATTGATAGAAGATTCTTCAGCAAGGAACAACTTGGAAGGGATGTTACCATTATCTACAAGATATCTATGCAATTACAAAGGAGAAAACAAGGTCTTTCCCTGATGGCTTCCCCCCCCCCCACTCGGGAGCTTAGAGCAAGTAGCATGGGGACTAACAAAGAGCATACTCCATCCAATACAGCATCATGTATTTAAAGGATATCTCACAGGTATAGTGTCCACATTTATCCATGAGAAATGCTTGGAACTTGTTATTCCATCAGGAGAATCCAACAAATGTTATACATAATTAAAGAAATATTAGAAAACATTACAGACAAATGTGAGAACTTGATTTAAGGACAATGTAGCTCTTCATATATTTTTGACCAAAGAACAATCCGTTTCTTATAGGAAAGTTATCTTCTTCAACCAGGAGCATGACTCTGGAGGTTGTTCAAATGCTTTCGCATTTCCCCACTAGGTTGCTTGTACCCGGAGGCAAGGACCAGGTCTTACACTCCTCTATCTGCATCTAAAGCTCCTGTCTAGTGCACTGCCTAGTACATATTCAGCAGTCAGTCATGCTTGATGAAACAAACTGAATTGTATTGATCAAGCATTGCAAGAGCTGGGAAATGTAGTCTCTCTCTATAAGCTCTCTTGGTACTTTCAATGTTCCCCTTAGATCCTTAAGATCAATCTCCAATAATTAATACATTTCTTATCATCTAGAAAACACTCTTTTCGTGTGTTTTTAAGAACTTCTTGGAAAGATACAACCTATTTGGTTTCCCAAGTTTTTCATCTAATAAGAGTTTTAGAAAAGTATGCAATTTGAATAACAGCAGAATAAATTCAGCCTTAACCTATTGTGATAATGGGAAACAGTGCCAATCAATTTCAAAACAAATGCTAGCATTAGTACATCCAAATAAAACAGCAGTCAAACAACAATTTTCTTCAGAGCATGCCTGCTGGTACTGAGCCCATGAAGGAAAGGAATATTCATGAGCTCTTGGGATTTGTCATCATCCTCTTTGAGCAGCAACCAACCAGGATGCAGGAGTTGGAAAGTCTAAGTCCTGTCTATCAAGGAAGCACCATGTGGTATCAGGTGACTGATTTAGCCTCTCTGGGCCTCAGTTTCTTCATCTGTAAAATGCAGAGGTTACTGAGTAAGGTCATTAGCATGCAAATCCCAGAATTTGTTCTCTTAAATCTATTGGTTAAGAAAAATACTGTGTTTCCAGAAAATGAGGTTTTATTACTATATTTGAAAAGATAAATCTCTAACTTACTCTAACTTAACTACAGTTCCATGAGATATTTGGAAGCCCAGAAAAAGACTGTGTGTGTGTGTGTGTGTGTGTGTGTGGTGAGGATAGTGAGGAGGGTGGTATAAGGCAAAGTTTAATGATAAACTCACTTTAAACTTTCCTTATTCTAGGAGAAAACTGATTTCCTCTAGGAGAAAACTGATGTGACCACACTTCACACCTCATTTCCATGCTTATATGGGTCAATGAGACAACCCTCCAAGAAGAAATATTCCTTCTGAGAATCTTCTTATGGCCCATCCTCTACTCCACTATTGGATGAAAACCTCCTGGAGCATAG
Organism: Myotis brandtii; assembly: GCF_000412655.1. Taxonomy (NCBI): domain Eukaryota; kingdom Metazoa; phylum Chordata; class Mammalia; order Chiroptera; family Vespertilionidae; genus Myotis; species Myotis brandtii. Next base: position 1,876,597 of record NW_005355115.1, read on the forward strand.
AGATCTTATGCCATGGTCCTGAAATGGTTCAAGAAGCAGAAAAGTAGAGACCTGTGTGAAATGAATGGGATCAACAGAGCTATAAAAAAGAAGTGGGCTGTGAAGAAATATTATAAGTCTTGCTAGAGAAGTCAGAGAGGTGTGGCTCATTTTAGATGACTGCAAACCTGCAAGAAGACAGAAGCCTGCCCCAAAAGATTCTACAAACTCTTCCAGATTCCAGTTTTTCTTTTTCTTTTTTTTTCACCAGCCAGGTAGAATTGAAATCAGTGAGTGACATACCATACAGAGCCATACCAATTGTCCAAGACAGAAAATAAGAACAAGAAAGGGCATGCTCTTTAAAGAAGGCTAATGGGCCAAAAAGGCTAGTTCTTGGCCCACATGTAAATGCTATAAGATTTTTTTGATAAATAAATAAAATAAAAATAAAAACCCTTGTTGTTCAAAATGCACATGAAATATGAACCCACTACAGACATCTTGAAATGTTTTCAGCATTGTTATCTACAAGACTTTCTCCATTCATATGAACAATAGGTCTGAACTGTGACTGTGTTGCAACAAGAATGGATAATGAAAGCTCTTGTTCATTTGCAGCCAATTCCACATAAATTGAAGGTATGCTTTGCCCTGTGGCAAAAGAGTATATAACAAAGTAGAATGTGTGGCCTCTGCCCACAGGGAGATCACAATCCAATTGGTGAGGTAAATTAGACGTGTGCCCAAAGTTAAACCCAAGAGATGCCAAAAGACTAATACAGACAGGATGTGCAATAACAAGAAGATAGAGTGAGACTAAGCAGGTCAAGAAAGGTTTCATAAAGAAGGGCTTTTAAAAAAATATGTTTTTATTGATTTTACAGGGAAGGAGGGAGGGAGAAAGAGTGGGGGAGAGGAGAGAGAGAGAGAGAGAGAGAGAGAGAGAGAGAGAGAGAGAGATAGAGTGAGACTAAGCAGGTCAAGGAAGGTTTAATAAAGAAGGGTTTTTTAAAAAATATATGTTTTTATTGATTTTACAGGGAGGGAGGGAGGGAAAGAGAGAGAGAGAGAGAGAGAGACATCAATGTGAGAGAGAAACATAGATTGGTTGTCTCCCACATGCACCTTGATGGGGGATCAAACCCACAAGCTGGGTATGTGCCCTGACCGGAAATCAAACCAGAGATCTTTTGGTGCAAGGGATGATACTCAACCAATTGAGCCACACTGGCCAGAGCAAGAAGGGCTTTGACTAGTGGGCATGAGGAGTACAGTGGAGAGGAAAGGAGAGACATTCAGAAGCTGGGAGAATGAGTATCGTCACTAATATCAAAGGAGAATGAGTAGTTTAGACAGGCTGGCCTGGAGAATCACCATTTGGGGGCAGCTAAAGGAGAGACATTCAGGAAGTTGGGAGAATGAGTATCGTCACTAATATCAAAGGAAAATGAGTAGTTCAGACAGGCTGGCCTGGAGAATCACCATTTGGGGGCAGCAAGATAAGACATTGCAATGACTTGGTAGATCAGTTGGCCAGGCTAAACAACTCCAACTTTATCCTATGGGTAGTAGGGAACTTTTAAAGATAAACAATGTAAAATAGGCTCTTGATAATCCCAAAGTCCCTAATCATTTCTGTTTGTGGTAGTCTTTGTTCCCAATAGCCATGATAACACTATTCAGAGGTGCCCTCATTGCATGGGCTTTAACAGCTTTTTTTCTTAACTTACAGGCACCTTTGCAACCTTGAAAAAGATCCTAGAATTGGAAGAAATCTAAGTACCAAATTCTATTTCTCAATCAATGCAGAAATTTTTTCTAAAAGACCCTTAAGAGCAATCTATTCCTGGCACTAGCACAGTACACTGCATGTAAGGGAACTCAGTAAAGCTTGGTGAGTGAGCAAATGAACCCAACCATTTCTTCACCTTGGTCATTGCAATCACACTTGCTGAGATAGGCAGCATTTACTCTTTAGAAAGTTCCTTCTGACTTTGAGTTGAAAAGTCTGTCTCCCTATTTCTATCACCCATCAATTCTAGTTCTGTCATCCAAAAAATAAAGATATACTAGTAAATAAGTAAATAAATAATCTACTCATTCTTTCACATCATCACGTTTTTTTACTATTTGGAGACATTTGTTGGGACTTAATCTTTTCCTCTCCAAATAAACATCTCCAGTTCCTTCCTAGAGCTCAGAGGAACCAACCCACTACTGTGAATAATTCTGAATTTTCTTCCTTTTGATTCACTGGGAAAGATGGGTTGTATAAAAGGGTTGGATTATAGATTCGAAGGAGGCAGTCTCCCAGAAGCTAGAGCCATGAGTCTAGGAACTTTTGAGTATGTACTATGCTACCCGAGTGTGAGGGGGGACAGGAGGGAGGGGTTCTGTCCGGGCTGCTGCTGAGACCACATGGCCACTTTCCAATGAGTCTTGATCCCCAAACTTCCATGCTATAGGTTCTATGGGACCTGTTATCCTTCCACTGCTTCCATTCCCGTCTTGACATTTTCCCAGGAAGAAGCCTTCTCAAGGTCCTGCTGGTAGCCTTTGCCGCTAGCCTCTGTCTATTCTAAATCACAGCCATTACCATTTAAGTCCACTTCCTCCAGCTCAGTCCCCAGTGCCTCAAGCAAGCAAAAGCAGCTGGTTCCTCATCCTCCACATCATAATCCCCCAAATCCTCGAAAGCCTTCATTAAATCACAATTCCACCAATGTCACCACACCCCTAGGCTTCAGGGAATGCTCAGCTACAAAATAGCCCTTCACCTGCTCAAGGGGATCGTAGTCAGATTTCTGAAAAACAAAACAGAAAATACTAGAGCTCATCATACATAATAAACATAAAGATGGTTCCTGGAAGTTTTCTATTTTATGTACAATAATAATTTTTAGTTATACACATAAATATTCTTCATGCACTGAAATGAAATGTTAAGTGTCTTTGTTATTGCGGGTTTTGGTCCAAAGAGTCTACTAAACACAGTTTTCCACCAGCCCGAAGCTGTGGCTGTCCATAGCTAAATCTGAGCCTACAGGCTATGTAAGAGAAAGAGAGGTTCTGAGGGTAGACACCATATCTGTCTTATTGACCTCTGCATCCTTGTGCCACCCTCAGTATCTGCATAAAGTGGTGTCTAATTAACATTTGCTAAATGAATGAAAACCACTCACAAGCTAGGTGAGTTCTGGGACTTGTCTCCTCATTTAGAAAATGAGCTCTTCAGCACTTCTTGTTGAACTTGGAGTCCCCTCAGACTCTACCCTAAGAATCCATGGCCATCTCTGGGTCCTGGAGAATGCTTTTGCCATGGCAGGGATTGGCTCTGGTAACTTTTCTCTTCCCCCAATTCACACTCTACAAACCACCACCTCTGGGTAAGAAGTGTGAGGATAAGCTGGTACTGAAAATGGGTGAAGAAAAAAAATAAAGTAAATCCTGCCCAGTGTGTGTCAGGCTGTGGTTTGTACTAGATTAATGAAAGCCCCACATGGCATAATTGTGTTTACAGTGAGCTTATAGGAGTTTTCCCTCAAGGTAGGGAAAGGGGATCAGGTTAAACAAATTATTTAGGTTTTCTGACCTGAACTGGCAACAGTGATGGGGAGCAGTAGCTGAGGAATCGCCTTCCCAATTCCAACCCAGATGATGCTCACCTGGAGTTCCTTTGCAGCCAGATGCTGGCCTTCCACCAGGGAGCAGGAAGGCGACTCCTGAGCGCTATCTGAGAAAATCTGAAGCCTGGAATTGCTTCCTGTGGGCATAATGCACTTCGCAAAACTGTGTGTAGAAGCAACTTCCAGCTACAAGGCAGCAAGTGTTGGTATTACAGGAATTAAAGGTTCTGCTTTTTGGATGGAGAAACTGAAGCAAGTGAGCACATTTGATTGGTCAGAACTAGAATCCTGCCATCTTTATTGCTACTAGTATCACCCACTTTTCTTCCTAAAACAGAAACACTCCATGGAGTGACATGCAGCCCACATCTACAGGAGGGTAACATCCTGTTGTTCTGTTTCAGAGAAAACGTAAGTCCTACCTGCTGAGCCTACACAACACCAGCAAACTGGTCTGAATGAACATTTTACTGAATGAATTCAACAAACGACCTGTTGCACTGGCATATGTGACTTTTTTTTGTCTAAAAGCAAATTAATTTTAACTACAGCTTGGGGAGTGTGGATATAATTTTGCTTAGTTTTTATGGATGATTTTTTTTTCAGTCAATCCATAGCCAATGCCAGTTTTTCTTTAGCCTCTGAAGATATTTTTAGGTATGAGACTGTACTAACAGGATGTATGTAATTTATTGGCCGAACTTTTCTGTCAACCCGTCAGTCATGTTTTATTCCAAATTACAGGGCCCAGCCCAGGTCTGCGATGCATCCACATTAAATGATTGTGGATCATTTATTTCAGAAATGATCGGTTGGAGAAAATGTGCTTTGCACAAGAGAAATGAAATCCCACAGCACATCAAGTTTCCTGTTTCTTTGAAATCCTCATTTTTCCATTTAGCCCCTATTTTAACTTTTCCTCCCTCTTACTTAAATGTCTTGGAAAGATCCAAAAACAGACCATGAAAGGCCCAACCATCCACTCCCTGGCCTCGGGTTAAATAAGACCACACTCCTAGAGGGAACGAAGGAAATAATCTCTATCACAACGGTCAATTAGCATCACCCGTGGGAGTTCATCAAGGTCATGAAAGGAGGGGTGATGGCCCACATTTTGCAGACTCCCCTGGTTAGGTGACTTGGCCAAGGCCCCACAGAAAGGAAAAGGGGTGCCCAAACACAAACAGGTACTCTCATGCTGTACTCTCTTCCTAGAAATGATTCCCACTGTTGGTGAGTCTCCTCATGGTTCACATTACCTAGCACTGCACCTGTACCAATGTGCCAAGTTCAGTCAGAGAAGCACAACCTATGAGTGACATGGAAGGCAGGCCATGTCCTGTAGGGTAGGCCTCACAATCATGGACATCGGCTATGTGGCTTCTATGAATCGTTTGCCTGATGTCTGGGTGAGCAGTTGGGAGAGGAAGAAGTGAAGTGGGAGATGCCAAAACAAACAGGATGGGCAGAGTGCAGCTCTCACCACTTCCAATGGTGATGTTGGGGGTGCCCTTCCCCTTGGAGCTGTGTTCATACCTGGCCCAGGAGTTGGAGAAGCTGAGGGCCAGGCCACCAGATAAGCTCCAAGAGTGCCTGCCCATACTTTTTTGTACCAAACTGGTAGCAAAATAATTACACATACTTGAGTTTGTGACAATTCTCAGGCAATTTTTATAAGTATTTAGATTTTTTTATTTATTTACTAGAGGCCCAGTGCATGAAATTCGTGCACAGGTAGGGTCATTGGGCCTGGCCAGTGATCAGGGCCAATCGGGCCTTCCGGCTGCCGGCTGGGGCCTTCCTTTGTTCCACACCACCCTCTGGTGGTTAGCACATGTCATAGCGAGCAATTGAACTCCCAGTCTCCAGGTCGAATTTCTGAGGGGACAATTTGCATATTAAGCTTTTATATATAGATGTTTTTAAAGGAGATATAATTTACATATTGTGAATCTTAGGTGTAACTATGATTAGATAAATACATAAGCCTATGTACACATGCCCTATCAAGATGTAGCATACTTCTAATATTCCAGAAAGTTTCCTCCCAGTCAACACCCCTCCCCATCACCACCCCCAGAAGTAGCCACTGTTCTGATTTCTTTGGCAACAGATTTGCTTTGCCTATACAAGAACTCTGTGCAAATGAAATCATACAGTATTTACCCTTTTGTGATATGTATTCTTTTACTTAACATAATATTTGTAAGATTGCCCATGCTGTTACATGTGTCAGTAGATCATTCCTTTTCATGCTGAGTAGTATTCTAGTGATTATTTCTATACAAGGTAGTTGGTGGAGGGGATGTGATCTCACTTGGGTAAATACTTAAGAGTAAAATGACTGAGTCATAAGATAGAGGTATGTTCAATTTCATTAGAAACTTCCAAACTATCTTTCAGAGTGAGATGTTATGGGCTGAGTTGTGTCCCTCCAAAATTCACATGTCAAAGTCTTGATCCCCAGTACCTCAGAATGTGACTGTGTTCGGAGATAGAATTTTTAAAGAGGTAATTAAGTTAAAATGAAGTCATTAGAATGGGCTCTAATCCAATATGATTGCTGTCCTTATAAGAAGAGGAGCTAAGGATGCAGAAACACATGGAAGGAAGTCCATGTGGAGACACGGGGAGAAGACAGCCATCTATAAACCAAGGAGAGAGGCCTCAGGACAAGCCAACTCTGTCAGCACCTTGAGATCTTAGACTTCTAGCCTCCAGAGTTGTGAAAAAACAAAATATCCATTGTTTCAGTGATTGCCAACCTTTCGGACCTCACGGACCACCAGTGATCCGGGGACCACTGGATCGCAACCACTGGTTAAGTCACCTATTTGTTAGTACTTTGTTATGGTAGCCCTAGCCAGCCAACTAAAACATTTAATTCCATTTTTATACTCCCTTTTTATATGTCTGCGAGTTCTGTTTGCTCCGCATCCTCGCCAACACTCAGTGTTGACGGCATTCTTATTTTTAGCCATTCCAGTGGGTGAATAGTACATATTATTGTAATTTTCATTTGCATTTCTGAGTGATAGTCAGCACAATTTTGTGCACTCATTGGCCATTCATTTATCTCCTTTTGAGAAGTGCCTGTTCAAGTTTTGTCTTTTTATTTATTGAGTTGTAGAAGTTCTCTACATATTCTGTACACAAGTACTAAAACAAGTAATAGATTGCAAACGGTTTCTCTCAATCTAAGACTTGTTTATTCATTGCCTTTGCAGTAAGCTTTTAAAGAGCAGAAATTTTTAATTTTAATAAATTATGTATCATTTTAATCACTATTAATTTCTGTGCACGCTCTAAGAAATCTGTCCCTAGTCCAAAGACCTTTTAGAAACTATATTTTCATGTTGTCTATGATCCATTTTAAATGAATTTATGTGTATGATGTGAGGTATAAAATATGGTTAATTTTTTTCATATATATTCTAGCACAATTTGTTGAAAAGGCAATTTTCATTGAAATTAATAAACATACTTGGGTGAGGATTAACAACAATAACAAAAATCCCTATATCCAGACATTAATTAGATTTCTCACTTTAAGTTATGGTTTTCTTTTCCATTCTGTTTTATAGTTTTTAAACTGTTTTTTAATTGAAATCTATACCCTGAAAATTTTTTGCAAAACAAAAACTAAGTGGTAGGAAGTTTTGGAATGAACCTTTTAAAGTAACACCTGAGTGTTTTTTATTCCCATGGTCTAGGTTCTGCATGCCTATTCCCAGCATGATTTGCTATCCTACAGCTTCTGTTCCTAAATTTCCATATTTCTTTGTAGCTAAAATAATTAGCTTACTTAATTGAACTAAAATGGTCTTATTTACTAGAATTCCTTCATTGGGTGTCTATACCATTTGATCAATCATAAAAACCTGAAAAGGACAGGGCTTCTGTTTTGTCAACTTTTTTCACTTAGCTGCATGGTGTGAAAAACTTTTCATGTCAACAGACATATATCTGAATAATTTTAAATGGCTACATACTCTTCTATTGAGAGTTAAAGCATGAAATCTAATGAGTCTTCTATCATTTGACTTTTAAGTTTCAAGGCATTGCTCTTCTCCTACTTAACTGAACAGCCTGTGTCTTGACCAGTGTAGGAGCAGCACTGGGTGGTACCCATCCACTCTGCTGACTTTGACAGAGGCCACGCTTCTAAGAGCCAGATCTTAAAACTTGGATACTAGTTATCCCGAACAAGGATGATTGGATTACTCTTTCTAAAACCATAGGCTTGAGACATTTCTTACTAAAATGTGTTGTTCCCTAACATTAATTTTATTTTTAAACTTTTTTCAGAACTGGTATTCACACAGCCCTGGCTACTGAACTCAGGTGACTGTGGTTTGGGGTGGTCTGCTGTGTTTCTCCCTTAGCTTGTTTTCCCCCAATTCTTACAAAGTCTTTGAACGGAATAGACTTTAAAAGCTCACAGTGTCTGACTAGCCACATTAATTATTCCAGATCAATTGACTTCCCATGACTTTAGGTCATTTAGGAGGCACAGTGACAGGCAAAGGACTGTGCTCTACAAGAAAGACAGAATGCCCCTGGAGGGGTGGCTTAGTTGGTTGGAGCGTTTGTCATTCCATACTCCAAAAGCAGACATATCCTCGGGTAAGGATTTTTAAAAAAGGACAGAAAGAAGAACTAAGAAATTTCTGGCAGTGTCAGTACAAGTCACTATACCACTCTGAGCATAATGCAAGGGTCAGGCTAGATATGCTCCTGTATTCCCCTAAATTCTAAGATTCTGTGGCCCAGTTAAAAATCATATCCTCGGGTAAGGATTTTTTAAAAAGGACAGAACGAAGAACTAAGAAATTTCTGGCGGTGTCAGTACAAGTCACTATACCGCTCTGAGCATAATGCAAGGGTCAGGCTAGATATGCTCCTGTATTCCCCTAAATTCTAAGATTCTGTGGCCCAGTTAACTGTGAGAGAATTCAAACATTTTCCCTAAAAGACTTAATCACTTATTAAGTTTATTAGGAAATTCGTACTTTCGTTGGACATAACATTTTGGGGGGAAAAAAGTAATTCCCTTATTTATGACTTTGAAGTTGCTATACAGTGAGAAATTAGTTCTACTTATGCTTGGACTTGGGTGTTCATAAAAAAACACACAGCACAACATTCTCAGCATGGCGGCTCTGTGAATCAGCACAGCCCTGCTGTCCTTTTAAATAACTCAACTGAGTTTAACAGCAAGTGTTTAGTTCAACACATTGACTGAAATTCGCCAGTCCAAGCCACTGTAGGCTGAAGATATTCTCGGAGATAAAGGAAATGATTTTTTTTGCCTTTTTTCATTCAGGTGACTGGCTGAATTTATCTCCTTTCCCTGAGTTTGAGGGCTCTCTAGCTCTTCTCTCTTCTCATTCCTGGTTGCCTAGGGCACATGTGTGCATTCCTGATGTGTATGAAAAGGCCTATAGAAAAGTTCAGTTAATTGAAGATCCTACAGGACATTAGACAAGGAAGTGTAGGTCAGACCTCAGAGAATTAAAGATCTTTTCAAAATGTTCCTTATTATTTCAATAGCAAATAGAAATTTCAATGCAGAGAATAAGATGATTTTGATTTGCATTTCTCTAATGATATCTATGTGTGGGTTTATTTCTGGGTTCTCTGTTACATTGATCTATGTGTCTATTTTTATGCCAATACCATACTGTTTTATTTAGTAAAACAAAATATAGTTTGAGTAGTTGAGTTGTTTGGTTATTTGGGGTCTTTTATGGCTCCATGCAAGTTTTAAGATTTTTTTTTCCTATTTCAATTAAAAAAATGTCATTGGACATTTGCTAGGGATTGCATTAAATCTCTAGATGGCTTTGAGTAGAATGGACATTTCAAGACTATTCATTCCTCTGAATCATAAACATAAAATATCTTTCCATTTATAGGTCTTCTTCAATTTTTTTCATCAATGCCTTATAGCTTACAGTGTACAGATGTTTCACCTCCTTGGTTAAGTTAATTCCTAAGTACTTTGTTATTTTGATGCTACTGTGAATGAGATTGTTACCTCATTGCTAGTGTACAGATTTTTTTATATTGATTTTGTATCCTGCAACTTTACTGAATTCATTAATTAGTTCCAACAGTTGTTTGTTTGTTTTTGGGTGGAGTCTTTAAAATTATTTATATATAATATCATGTCATCTGAAAATGAAACAATTTTACCTCTCCCATTCTGATTTGGATGCCTTCATTTATTTTTCTTGCATAATTGCTCTGGCTATGACTTTTAGTACTATGCTGAATACAAGTGGCAAGAGTGGACATCTTTGTTTTGTCCCTGACCTTAGAGGACAAGCTTTCAGGTTTTCACCATTGAGTATGATGTTTTTTTAAATGTTTTTTTCTTCTGCGCATATTAAGATGATTATAAGATTTTATCTTTCATTTTGTTAAATGCTAATGTGGATGTTGAGCTATCCTTGTATCCCAGGAATGAATCCCATTTGCTGAAGGTATGTGATCCCTTTAATGCATTGTGGAATTTAGTTGCTAATATTTTTTGAGAATTTTTGCATCTATGTCTATCAGGGTTATTGGCCTATAATTTTCTTTTCCTGTAATGTTCTTGTCTGATTTTGTTATCAAGGTAATACTGATAAATTGTGTTTGAATATGATCCTTTTCCTTTTATTTTTTGGAAGAATTTGAGAAGTATTCTTTAAATGTGAATCCCTCTGGTCCTGAACTTCTGGTTGTTTTTTTTTATTATTATTACTGATTCAATCTCCTTATTAGTAATTGGTCTATTCAGATTTTCTATTTCTTCATAATTCAATCCTTTTTCCTAGGCTGTCCAATGAGTTGGTATACAATTGTTCATAGACCATAATCTTTTGTGTATCTACTACAGGTTTTCCCTTTGTGGTTGCCATGTAGCTTACATAAAATATCTTATAATTATAATATCCTATTTCAAGTTGATAACTTTGAAAGCATATGGAATCATTATTTTTTATTGTCTCCCCCCCTACATTTTAGGTTTTTAATGTTACAACTTACATATTTTATATTGTGTATCTAAACTATTATAGTTACAGTTATTTTTGTTTTGTTTTTTTGTTTGTTTGTTTTTGGGTGGAGTCTTTAAAATTATTTATATATAATATCATGTCATCTGAAAATGAAACAATTTTACCTCTCCCATTCTGATTTGGATGCCTTCATTTATTTTTCTTGCATAATTGCTCTGGCTATGACTTTTAGTACTATGCTGAATACAAGTGGCAAGAGTGGACATCTTTGTTTTGTCCCTGACCTTAGAGGACAAGCTTTCAGGTTTTCACCATTGAGTATGATGTTTTTTTAAATGTTTTTTTCTTCTGCGCATATTAAGATGATTATAAGATTTTATCTTTCATTTTGTTAAATGCTAATGTGGATGTTGAGCTATCCTTGTATCCCAGGAATGAATCCCATTTGCTGAAGGTATGTGATCCCTTTAATGCATTGTGGAATTTAGTTGCTAATATTTTTTGAGAATTTTTGCATCTATGTCTATCAGGGTTATTGGCCTATAATTTTCTTTTCCTGTAATGTTCTTGTCTGATTTTGTTATCAGGGTAATACTGATAAATTGTGTTTGAATATGATCCCTTTCCTTTTATTTTTTGGAAGAATTTGAGAAGTATTCTTTAAATGTGAATCTCTCTGGTCCTGGACTTCTGTTTTATTTTGTTTTTTATTCCTGATTCAATCTCCTTATTAGTAATTGGTCTATTCAGATTTTCTATTTCTTCATGATTCAATCCTTTTTCCTAGGTTGTCCAATGTGTTGGTATACAATTGTTCATAGACCATAATCTTTTTTGTATCTACTACAGGTTTTCCCTTTGTGGTTGCCATGTAGCTTACATAAAATATCTTATAATTATAATATCCTATTTCAAGTTGATAACTTTGAAAGCATATGGAATCATTATTTTTTATTGTCTTCCCCCCTACATTTTAGGTTTTTAATGTTACAACTTACATATTTTATATTGTGTATCTAAACTATTATAGTTACAGTTATTTTTGTTTTGTTTTTTTAACATTTAAACTAGAATTGTGACTTATGTACCACTAATACAATAGTAGAGATTCTAACTTTGACTCTTTATTTACCTTTACTAATGAGTTTTACACATTCATATGCTTTTACGATCGGACAACGTTCTTTCATTTCCGCTTGTGCAATGCTCTTTAGTGTTTCTTATAAGGCAAGTCTATTGGTGATAACCCTCCCAGTGTTGTTTGTTTGGGGAAGTTTTTATTTCACCTTCATTTCTGAAGGCCAGCTTCGTCAGGTGTGATAACTTCCTGAGGACTCCAAAAAGGACAATAGGAGGGTCATCAGGCTGGGGATATAGGATGTGACTGACTTCAGTCCCCTTCACAGGAAGACCAACTATCAGCTATCTGTAGACAAGACACCATCGCGAAAAGCTCACCTGAGAAGGGCCCTGACTTCATAGATCTCCCAGTCAGACCGACACCATTGTCTGCCTCCCCTGCCTCCACCAGGGCTCACGCACTGAGAAGGAATCAGCCGAGGCTTTTACACAGAGAGTTGGTGGTTAAAATGCATCCAGAATCAGGGCCAGGCTTTCTCCAGATACCTAGTTCCTCCCACCTTCAAGATGAAAGCAATTTAGCACACACACACACAAAAAAAATTTAACAAGTTATCAACTTTTCCTATTGTTTGGGGGAGAAAAAAAAGTCTTTCTAGTTCACTAGTGTTTTAAACACCAGGAGTTTTCAAGTGCAAATGACACATTATTTATTTACTTGCAGTCTAGAACATACAAGGGAAAGGTAAACAGCATAAAACACCTAAGTAAATGAAAAAAAAATTAAACGCACATTCCATGTGCCTCTATAATCACATTGCTGCCGCCACCATCCTCAACAAAAACTGCGCCCAGTTAAAATTGAAACGCCACAAAACCTTGAAAACGAGTCTGTATACAGAGCTTCATAAACTTGGTTGAGAAATATTTCTCTCCCGAGGAAGAGGAAGATCAAAATGTTGTGCCAGAAACTATCTGTGATGGCTACACACTCCAAGTTCAGGACGACCCTCCTGGGACCTTCAACTTTTAGGTTGTACAGCTGGGGCATAAAGTTGTGTGTTGTGTTCTACTTTGGTATACGTTTGTCTTACTGTTTCTCTACTAAGAACTCCTTTAAATGTGGTTTGTTATAGTAGCAATTTTGCAGTGAAACTATACTCGAACAGTTCCAAACTGTACAGACTAGATGAAGCTTCTCCTCACAACAGGTTTCTTATTTCCATGTGGAATTTCGTATCTTGCAGTGTCCTGTAAATAAAGTTTAAGTTCCACCCTTTAAAAAACGCGACCAATTCAATTATAACGCTTTTTAAAAAATCATATCTGCCCTCCATGGTCTCCTCATTTTACTTGAAAAAATAAGTATAAAAATCCAGAGATAACCTAATCCTTGTAGGTAATTTTGAAGTCACCCAATTATCTGTATTAAGCTTTAAATGTTTTTTTCTTCTGCGCATATTAAGATGATTATAAGATTTTATCTTTCATTTTGTTAAATGCTAATGTGGATGTTGAGCTATCCTTGTATCCCAGGAATGAATCCCATTTGCTGAAGGTATGTGATCCCTTTAATGCATTGTGGAATTTAGTTGCTAATATTTTTTGAGAATTTTTGCATCTATGTCTATCAGGGTTATTGGCCTATAATTTTCTTTTCCTGTAATGTTCTTGTCTGATTTTGTTATCAAGGTAATACTGATAAATTGTGTTTGAATATGATCCTTTTCCTTTTATTTTTTGGAAGAATTTGAGAAGTATTCTTTAAATGTGAATCTCTCTGGTCCTGGACTTCTGTTTTATTTTGTTTTTTATTCCTGATTCAATCTCCTTATTAGTAATTGGTCTATTCAGATTTTCTATTTCTTCATGATTCAATCCTTTTTCCTAGGTTGTCCAATGTGTTGGTATACAATTGTTCATAGACCATAATCTTTTTTGTATCTACTACAGGTTTTCCCTTTGTGGTTGCCATGAAGCTTACATAAAATATCTTATAATTATAATATCCTATTTCAAGTTGATAACTTTGAAAGCATATAGAATCATTATTTTTTATTGTCTTCCCCCCTACATTTTAGGTTTTTAATGTTACAACTTACATATTTTATATTGTGTATCTAAACTATTATAGTTACAGTTATTTTTGTTTTGTTTTTTTAACATTTAAACTAGAATTGTGACTTATGTACCACTAATACAATAGTAGAGATTCTAACTTTGATTCTTTATTTACCTTTACTAATGAGTTTTACACATTCATCTGTATTAAGCTTAAAAAAAAAAAAAACAACACACACACACGCACACACACACACACACACACATTAAAATTCTAATTCTTTTTAAATGAATTTGGGGCATCTAAGGTTGTGTTTTGTGACGATCAACACAACCATCTTATTTTGGTCAATTTTTTTTCAACCAGTGAAAAGGCAACACAGCCAAACCACTGATGTAGGCACCTCCAAAATTTAAAGCAATCCAATTTAAAAAAACTTTTTATACCTCTTCTTCATTGAACCAGAACACCGGTTACCAAGAATCTCAGATGAGTAGGGGAATAACTATTAATAAATTGAATTCCTGTCTACACAATGCCAAAACATCTAATCAGTCTGGTTTAAAAAATTCCAACCCAGATGTTTGGCACTGCATAGACCCAACATCCCGATGACTGGCTGAACTTGTGGATAAACTGCTGAAATGGACCAGATGTTTCTGCTCCTGAGGGCCCCGGGGCCTGGAGGTCCTTGGGGACATCGGGAGAAAGCAAACGTCCCCACTGGACTGTCACCACCTGCGTGCCTTCCCTGGAAACTGAAGTGGGTGTGCGACAGCGGGGTTGAAATTAAAAATGTCCAGGACCGGCTTAGGAAAATTCAGGGACAAGTACAAGGAGGACGTAACGTGATAGTTATCTGAAATCCATGTTTTGGGAAGTCACTGAGTCACATCTATCTTGAGGCATTGTGGTTGCAGTTCTAAATATTCTCCCCCTGGAGACTTTCTCTTTCAACCCAAGTTCTGGGCCACCCTTCCCCAACCCAGGGTGCAGTGGGTTTTTTTATGGGCAACAGCTAAAACTGAAATCTAGAACTTTCTGTCTTGCCCACCGCGGCCACTTTGTCCCTTCCTTGCTCCCTTCTTCCTTTTTTATATTTTTCCTTCCCTGCGCCGTGCAAAGTGGGGGAGGGAGACTAGGATTGAGCCAGGGATTCTGCTAGTGCAGCCCAGGCCATGGGCAGCCCTGGCAGAAACACGCGAGGCCAGAAGGGACGGGGCAGGTGGGAGGGACGCAGGCGGGGAAGGGACAGGGACGCTGCTGCCAGGAGGAGGCCCGCGGGGCTGCCAGCAGGCGGAGGCTCAGAGCGGCCTCGGAGGATATTAACCGACAGGATGGGACAGAACCACAGAACCTGGAGTCCCCTCCAGCGAACTTGTCTAAAATGGGGCCCTGCAGTTCACTGAGGGCAGCAGGAAGGGACGAGTCTCCAAAAAACACCATGTGATTACCAAGCTCCCGACTGTATTTAGAAAACAGCTTTTGGCTTCCGTCAGAAAAACTCAGATATGCATTTGATCCGTTGTGCAATTTTTGTTTTCCGAGAGGGGTTTGTTTGGTTTATTTTGAAAAACGTCATTAACAGGTTTCCTACGTGCCTGTGTTTTCTGGAGCCTTCCCTGGGACACTCTGCCGCTCCGTAAAGGAGGAGGGAGGCCGCGATTGCTGTCTTGTCTCCCTCCAGAGAGACAGTTCAACAACCTCCAACCGCCCCTGGAGGAGGCCCGCTGCGTCTCTCATCAGGATGCAGTCAACAGAGCAAGTGAAGTGATGTGGGCGAGAAAGCAGAAGAAAGAACCTTCCCAGGTCCTGCCTGGAGCCAGCCCTACTCTGCTGGGCTGGAGAAGTCACAACAGCCAACTTGAAAGAACCCCAGCTACACTCCCACCCCCTCCCAAAACACCCAATTTTAAAAACTTTTTATACCTCTTCTTCATTGAACCAGAACACCGGTTACCAAGAATCTCAGATGAGTAGGGGAATAACTATTAATAAATTGAATTCCTGTCTACACAATGCCAAAACATCTAATCAGTCTGGTTTAAAAAATTCCAACCCAGATGTTTGGCACTGCATAGACCCAACATCCCGATGACTGGCTGAACTTGTGGATAAACTGCTGAAATGGACCAGATGTTTCTGCTCCTGAGGGCCCCGGGGCCTGGAGGTCCTTGGGGACATCGGGAGAAAGCAAACGTCCCCACTGGACTGTCACCACCTGCGTGCCTTCCCTGGAAACTGAAGTGGGTGTGCGACAGCGGGGTTGAAATTAAAAATGTCCAGGACCGGCTTAGGAAAATTCAGGGACAAGTACAAGGAGGACGTAACGTGATAGTTATCTGAAATCCATGTTTTGGGAAGTCACTGAGTCACATCTATCTTGAGGCATTGTGGTTGCAGTTCTAAATATTCTCCCCCTGGAGACTTTCTCTTTCAACCCAAGTTCTGGGCCACCCTTCCCCAACCCAGGGTTCAGTGGGGGTTTTTTTATGGGCAACAGCTAAAACTGAAATCTAGAACTTTCTGTCTTGCCCACCGCGGCCACTTTGTCCCTTCCTTGCTCCCTTCTTCCTTTTTTATATTTTTCCTTCCCTGCGCGGTGCAAAGTGGGGGAGGGAGACTAGGATTGAGCCAGGGATTCTGCTAGTGCAGCCCAGGCCATGGGCAGCCCTGGCAGAAACACGCGAGGCCAGAAGGGACGGGGCAGGTGGGAGGGACGCAGGCGGGGAAGGGACAGGGACGCTGCTGCAGGGAGGAGGCCCGCGGAGCTGCCAGCAGGCGGAGGCTCAGAGCGGCCTCGGAGGATATTAACCGACAGGATGGGACAGAACCACAGAACCTGGAGTCCCCTCCAGCGAACTTGTCTAAAATGGGGCCCTGCAGTTCACTGAGGGCAGCAGGAAGGGACGAGTCTCCAAAAAACACCATGTGATTACCAAGCTCCCGACTGTATTTAGAAAACAGCTTTTGGCTTCCGTCAGAAAAACTCAGATATGCATTTGATCCGTTGTGCAATTTTTGTTTTCCGAGAGGGGTTTGTTTGGTTTATTTTGAAAAACGTCATTAACAGGTTTCCTACGTGCCTGTGTTTTCTGGAGCCTTCCCTGGGACACTCTGCCGCTCCGTAAAGGAGGAGGGAGGCCGCGATTGCTGTCTTGTCTCCCTCCAGAGAGACAGTTCAACAACCTCCAACCGCCCCTGGAGGAGGCCCGCTGCGTCTCTCATCAGGATGCAGTCAATAGAGCAAGTGAAGTGATGTGGGCGAGAAAGCAGAAGAAAGAACCTTCCCAGGTCCTGCCTGGAGCCAGCCCTACTCTGCTGGGCTGGAGAAGTCACAACAGCCAACTTGAAAGAACCCCAGCTACACTCCCACCCCCTCCCAAAACAC
>NW_005355115.1:1893808-1921277 GCF_000412655.1 Myotis brandtii
ATGGGAGAGGGAGACAGGGACTTTTAAATACAAAAATAAAAAAGTATTATTTCCCTCTCTCTGCATTTAAAAAAAAATGCTTCTCCTATTTCTAACCACCTCCCACCCCTGCCCGGCTCTCCTCTCCCCTCGCCCCCTTGCCCCCTCCTCTCTCAGGGATTGGCTTTATTTAAAAAACTATATTTCTGCCCAGGCATTCAAAAATGCTGAGTGCCTCAAGCAAAGTAGTAGAATAAGCATGTTTCTTACTGCTTCTTGGCAACTCTGCGGCCCGAGACCTGCTTCCAATTAGAGATCATGTGGCTTCAGTTTAGTATTATCATGAAAATGAAATTACCACTTTAGAAAAGTCAAGTTATTTTGGAAGTGAAAACTGCAGGTCAGAGCCCACCAAAATTCCAGAAAAAAATGTTGCTCAAGGAACATCTTGTGGAAGGGTCACAATGGCCCGGCTGATAAACGCCCAGGGGCTGTGACATGTGCCACTGCTCCGGCAGGGATCCCAGGGCCTTGCTTGAAGGTCAAGCTCATTGTCCTTCAAGAAAAGGCATCTCTGGGATGGTACTCTGCTTGCAGAGAAAACCGCTGGCTTCTCTTATCCTCCCGGGTGCTTGAACCCTGCTGATCGCCACCACTCACCTGGCTGGAACATACTCTCCCTTTGCTGGCTTTTGCTCCACTAACGTCCCTAGGCCCCTCCCCAACAAGGCTGTAAATTCCTGAGAACAAGGGCCGTGTCTTTACTTTGGTGTAGCTTCATAAATTCTTAGAACAGGAAGGGGCCTAGTCCAGTTGTTTCATGTTAAAGATAAGGCCTATTAGCTAGTTTCAGGCAGACACCCTGTGAGGACCGAGGCCTCTGGGCACAACAAGGCCAGCCTTGAAGCCACGGACTGTTGCAGATCAGACCTGGGAAACCTTGTTACCTGCCCCGGGGGTCAGACCCTTGAGCTTCAGAAGGACTGGGTTCAGATCCTGGGGCTGTCGCTAGCTAGCTCTGTGAATCAAGGCAAATGGCTTTAGCGATGTAAGCCTTTGTGTATTCATCGGAAAAGCTGGGAAAATATAAGTATGCATCTCATGGTTTTGCTGTGGGTTAAATAAGATAATGTATGTAAAGTATTTAGTCTGTAAAGTGAGTAAGCACTAAATAAATGGATATTGTTTCATCATCATTATTATTTGGCATGTGTTTGATGGAACGCAAACAAAGGCTTTCTTTTATAGAAAGCTCCACAGCCTGTCATATGAAAACACGGGTTTATTGGGAGGAAATGGCCTGTATCAGCTTTCTGGAACCATCTCTGTTATTATGAAATTCCAGGAACTAGAATAAAATAACAAGAGGGCGAGTGGGTTCTTCACAAAGCCACTTGAACCAACCAGCCCGTAGATCAACAATGCACTGAGCACACTGCGTGCGGCAGGCGCTGGGCCTGGTGCTGTGGGAAAGCCGGGAAATGTTGAACGTGGCTCTGTCTTCAATCTCCTAATCTCGGTGGAGATGTAGAATTCATAGGAAGGAGACTAACATGTCAGCTGTGTGTAATGTGTCTCAAAGGGTCTATGGAACCCCAAGTGCTACCGAAGGTCGGAAGACACAGCGGTGGCTTCCAGGTGGTGTGGGCAGGGAAAACGCCACAGGAAAGGTAAAACTTAAGGTTGGTTTGGAAGGACTGGAAAGACTCACTAGGTGCAGACGAGGAAGCAGTGCTCCCCATGACAAGGAAAGAGTCTGTGCAAAGGCCCAGAGGTAGGGAGTTCAAGGTGTGCTTACGGGCAGCGAGTCCAGATTGGCTAATGTTCACGGTACACCTCCAAGCTTAGGGAATATCAGATTAGAAAAGTTGCTTGAGAATGTACTGCGACAGGTTTTGAATGCTTGGCTTGTGATGCGTCTTAGGATGGTCGCAGAGGATGGGACACCTTTACGTGGCACAGTGTACCGCCTCAACAGCGGTGCTCAGCAGCTTGGCTCACTCTCCGGACTTCATCCTGCAGGTTGAGGACAATGCGCTCCACTTGGAAGAGTTTTTGGAAGCAGTCGCCAATTCAGTGAGATAACCGAGCACCAAGTTGGGTGTTTTAAAGCGCTGGCTCTTAGCACCTTCAGAGTTTAAGGAATGTTGGTTCAAGTTAACAGTTTTTCTAAGCTGACTGGGGGACATGGGGGGGGGCGGGGTAATCTCAGACTAAAATAGTTGTCTAAACTTTCCTGCAGGCTGTTCTAAATTTCTCTTTAATAACATGATGTCTGCAGAGTTTATGGAAGGAGGGGCAGGCTATGAGGCTGGGGAGAGGGCAGGAAAGGAAGGAGCAGGTAGAAGAGAGGATTCGGTCCCAGGCCCTCCATGTTCCCTTTCCCTGCCTTTGAGAACAATTGTGCTGTGACTTAAGTCAAAAATAGAGACAAATCTATGATTGTGCCAAGAAAAACTCTCCTGGCTGTGGCACAACATTGAGTCTAAGAGGAGGTGGGGCAGGAGGGAGTGGATTACAAGAGAAAACAGTGCTGTGTGGTCCCCTCACAGACGCTGGCAATTGTTGGGTGAGTTTGGGTATCACAGGCTACTTCCTATGCCACTCAGCCCTGAGCCTTGAACCTCTGTCTCGGGCAGACGAACCCACAGCGCCCTGGAGGCCCCCAGCCTCCCCTGCTCTGGGCTCCATGTGTCATAGCTCCTACCGTATGTCAGGGAAGACAGAAACTCAAAGGAGACCAGACACGTTCCGCAGGCTGCAAAGGTGTGGAGCAGATGCTGGGGGTGGGGGGGCCAGAGAGATGGAAACAGATGCCTGGGAGTTTCTGCCATCAACACCTACTTGTAGATTCAAGTTTGAGCCGTCGTTTGCAAATGCCTGTGTAAAATAATCCATCTCCCATGACCTCAGCGGAACATGACTTGGCTGGCGGGATGGAGCATCCTGAGGAGCAGAGCAGCTTGCCCAGATCGTCCCGGGGAACAGAAAGATCCAAGGTGGGCCCCCCTGCTCTGAGGCAGGAGGACACGGGGAGCTCAGGTGTCCCATGGCCCCACCAGAGGAGCCTCTTCAAACCCGCTGTTGACCAGAGGACACAGGAGCCATGGGAGGGAGAGCGGGGACGGAGGTGGCTCTTCCACACACTTTCCCAGGCCCTTAGAGGGCACCAGGGAGGAGTGTCCGTGTCCCCCCTTCCACCTGCCACACTGAGACACCCTCAGAAGAGCCATCTTTTCCCTAGGAGGGCACAGCCCCCAGCAAAGCCCGGTGATCCCACAGCTCACTCCCCACCCCTGAGCCGTCAGGCCCAGGGCAGACTCCATGGATGTGCCTGGTGTCTTGGGAGGCCCAGCCACGAAACCAGAACAGGAGAGAGATTGCTAACAGGCAGCCCAGGGGCCTTGGACTGCAGATGCGGGGAAATGTGCAAACACAAACCATGGCAGCTACCAGAGCGGGTTTCTGGACCCCCGGGTGGCAGCCAGGATGAGCTGCATTTAACCATTTTCTCTCATCTGTGTAAGTTCTGCTCGGACCGCTTTAGTCCGGGCCCCATGTGGGATGTGAGCACCGCAGGGGCACCGGGATGCCGCAAATTCAGCCAGGACAGGAGTGCCTGGGCCTCTTGCCCACGGTCCACAGGCTCATGTGACATGCGGGACATCCCCACCTCCCTCTCTCCTTGCCTCTTCCCGTCTTCTCTCTCTCTCTCTCTCTCTCTCTCTCTCAGAAAATGCCTGTGTATGCACACATGTATACATATACGATCCTGTATGATCTACAAAATGGAACATAATATATTAGGATACAATATAATATGCCCTGTGAACCAGCACAGAGGGGGAGACCCCAAAACTGACTTTCTGGATCAAGTTAAGTTTCTCTAAGCTGACTGAGCATACTTTTCAAAGGGCACTTTGAAAGCCAGCTCAGAGGGTCCCTGGAGGCCTCTGCCCCTGCAGTATAATACATCCTGGTTATATCCTACCCTATTGAGGCCGGAAGCACCAGGGTCCCAAATACTCTTTGCAGGTGGATTCTTCTACTCAGAAATCCAGACGCTTCCGTGACTGTCACGTGTACAGGCCGTCAGGGACAGGCTTCCTAGGTCTGCAAACGGTTGGTCTCAGATCATGACGTGCATCTAGTGGAGGCGGCTCACACCGGAAGCTGGTGGAAAAGTCAGAGCTCTAAGTGGCCTAGGCCCATCTGCCTCCCTTCCTTGACCCCCTCCTTGCCATCTCACCTCTCCTGCGGGCTGAGTGTTTTAAGAATGAGTGATTTCTCCCCACCTCCCAGCTCCACCGCATCTCTAGGTGGATGCCAGCAGGAGCACACCTCACTCTGCGAGTTGCTAATGCCTAACCCTCCTGGTCTTGTTCTATCACTGAAATTTAGAAATTCTGATAAAAGTATGCAAATATCGCTGAGTATTCAAACCAACTGGTCAGGCTACAAAATTTAAGTTTGTGGATCACCTGAGCTATCACCATCATCTCCTGCTACTACTGTCCGTGTCAAATTCCCTCAAGTGGTCTAGTGTTCATGCATTCTTTAGCAAATGTTTATTGAGCATGTACTATGCCAGGCCCTGTGTGTTCTAGCGCCTGGGAATAAGGCAGTCAGCAAAACTGCCAAAGTCCCTCATGGCCCTCACACTCAGATCGGGCAAAAGATAGTAAATGCTTCAAAATATGGCTGAGGAGATAAGTGCCAAAGGGAAAAATGGAACTGGTCCAGAGGATGGAGGGGGAGCTGGCCAAGGGAGTTGGGGAGCACTGCAGATGGCAAGGGGATGGTCAGAAAAGCCCCCCTAAAGGGAGACACCTGCTAGACCTGGAGACTGAGGTGTCATGAGAGACATACATGAGGACATCTCATCTACAAAACAAAACAAAAACTGCCCTGGCTGGTTTTGCTCAGTGATTAGACTGTCGGCTTGTGTACTGAACAGTCTCAGGTTTGACTCTGGTCAAAGGCATGTGCCTCGGTGGCAGGCTCCATCCCCGGCCCCTGTTGGGGTGCCTGTGGGAGGCAACCAATTGATGGGTCTCTCTCACATTGATGTTTCTCTCTGTCTCTCCCCCTCTCTTCCATTCTCTCTCTAAACAAACAAACACAAATCAATTGAAAAAATATCCTCAGGTGAGGATTAACAAAAAAAACAAAAACAAAAACAAAAACTTCTCCATTCTCCATGGCAATGAAAGGTAGTGATCAAATGGAAGGTAGTGATCAAAATTAAAGTCCTTTGCAGTATTACAGCATGTAACCTATTATCGCGTGCTTTCCACTACGCTTTCCTTCATTTCTCATGATGCTATGAAGTACTTAAGATGCTGACATGGAGTCTCAGAGTGGGAAAAGGACTTTCCCAAGGTCAATCAGAGAAAACCCAGTGGCAGGGCTGGGTCAGAGCCCACCTATTCTAATTCCCAGCCAAATGCTTTCTAGAATAGATTATGTTGGATAATCCTGATATGAGGCCTATGGTGCTTCAGACTTCAATCAGAGAACCAAGCCTCAGAGCTTAAAGTCGGCTCAGATATACATCACTGTGTGCAGGCCCATTCCCTTCTAGCTTGACTAAACCATAGCCACGTGGCTACAAATAGGCAAATGAGTTCCCAAAGGAATCCCACTCTTAGACAAATAGGAGCTGACTATATTAAGTTAAAAACCCAACAAAAAGGAGATATAGAAGAGGGTGTGCCCACTATGTCTATTATATTTGCGCGAACTACTATATGGTATATGTATATGTGCATTTGCTCCATTGTGTTAATGTTAATAAATACATTGCTTCTGGACTTTGAACACATGAGTCCTCACTTTCCCCATATATAATGGGCTATAAGGTGGAAAATCACCAGTCCTCTGATTTTGGACAAATCTTTTTTCCTCTCTGGCCTCAGTTTCCTCTTTTGTAAAATTTTGAATTAGATGGTCTCTAAGTTTCTTTTTCTTTCCCCTTCTGGCATACTACAATTGTATATAAATATGCATTTTTTTTAAATAATAAACATAGATTTGGTTACGGATCCTAAGTAAGCCCTTCGGTGCTGGGCCACATCGTACCTGGCTAGAGACATTCAGCAACACCTCCTTACCTTCCTGATTCATTTTCCAACCAAGAGGCTCTTTCTAAGCTAAAACCTCCCCCAGCTTCCCTGGGATGTGGCCCAGAGTCTGGAGGCCCAGAGTATGTTCATTTTTTTCTAAGTCTGTGTCAATTGCTGACTGAACAACTGAGGCAGGGGAAAGCCTTTGGAAATGAGTATGGGAATCAAAGGGAAGCATGGGAGAGGGCCAGAAAACAAGGAAAGGAGGAGAAAGAAGAAAAGAAGGTGAAGAAGGGAAGGCAAAGAAGCGGTGGGTGGTGGGTGGTGGGAGATGGAGCGGTGGGGGCAGGGACAGGAAATGTCCTCGGAAAGTATTTCCAGAGCTTTGTGATGTGTTTCTGGTGGAAGGCATACGGGCTTCATTAATGAGAAAATGTGTGTGTGTGTGTGTGTGTGTGTGTATCCTGAAACATGTATTAATCATGCTGGTGACGAGCAGATGAAATCAATGATTCCTGAAACTTCCTCTGGAATCAACTGGAGAGACCACGTACGTGATGTTTCCTCAAACTGGCACCGACGTGTTCATCCTTCACAGGCCGCCTTCCTCTGTGCTTACCCCTCACTCCGGGATGCACTCCCCAATTCTCTTTCCTCCGCCAGCCCATCGCTGGTTTCCCCTCCTCTCCTGCACGGGGGAGATTTGTGCCATCTCCCCAGCCAGCTTCAGCCAGGGAGAGCTTTTACTCCTCAGCTTTCACACTGTTACTATGTGCTTTGAGTTCTTCATGTCCACTTTTTTCTCTCCGGCTCTTCATTTCACTGAGGCCTTTCCTTTTACTTTCACCTTTACCTTCACCCCATATCTTCCAGAAAGAATCTTCCAACTGGGTGTATGTATCCCTATGGGGCCCAAAGACTTTCCAGGGGGTACACAGGGGAGAATAATTTAAGAGAATATTTTAGACCTTCTTCATCCATAGATGCTTCATAAACCAGCACCTCCACCTGCGTGTCTGCTCCTCACGTCCCTCTCACAGTCACCATTTTCTTACTTGACAAAATATGGTGTGTTTCTTGTCCATCCACATCATGCTTTGGGGCATGACCTTGATGATTAAAAGCTCCTGGGAAGTCAAACAAGGGGAAAGTTCAGTAATGCATTGCTCCAAGAGAAGCTCCTTGACAGCAAAGCAAGGTGGACTTTAATAGGAATCATTAAAGGGGTAGAACCTTATTTCTTCCAGAAAACCAGTTAATGATGGGTATGCAGACAAAGGCTTGTTTGTTTTGCTTTATTTTGTCTCATTAACTTAGAATAATCAATAAGTGGATGTGACTGGAGAGAAGGAATGGATCAACGTCATCCTTCGGCAGTGATCAGCAAGGTTTTCTCTTAGGAGTGATTCTGAGGTGCATCTTGAAGGATGAGTAGGAGTTGGATGAGCAAAAAAGGTATTTAATGACCGGCAGAAAATTTCATGGTGAGAAAAAATATAAGTTGGTTTGGAGAGAAAGCCTAGAGCAGTAACTATTGGAAGGGACCTTAGAGGAAAAGATGGAAGTGAGATATTGGAAGGACTTTGACCTTCCCCCTGTTCCCCCGCTCTCCCCCCGCTTTTTTTTTGCCTGTGGGGCCAGCTACATCTTGTAATTTGGTAAAGGGCTACCAAAGAAGGTTTCATGGAAGAGGTGAGACATGGCCTGATTCTGAAGGAGGACCGGGCTTAGGTAAGTACCAAGGAGCAGAGAGAACCTAGCTATGGGGAGCAGCAGAGTGCCAGAGGTATGGCAATGGAGGCGTGGCAATGTTCAAGGGACATCGAGAAGACCTCTCTGTTAGAGACAAGGGTTAGAGAATATTAAGAAATACAGGGAGAAAAGAATAAGAAATTTGGTTTGGGCCAATATTTTACTCCAAAAGATTTCAGATCCATCAATATTCTTGTGAGCTCCTATGTTCTTCTTAGCCCATCCATGATCATGTTACTCTCTATTTATCACCCATTAATAGTTTCCTCTTATATTTTAAATAAAATCAATACTCCTTCCCGTCATCTACAAAGCACCACCTGATCTGGCCTCTGCCTATCTCCCTGGCCTCAGCTCCTACCCCCACGACACATAGCACTCTGAGCTTATTTCCTCAGAACATCCACCTCCTTCTGTCCTCGGATCGTCCACACAGTCAGGCTTGGTGGGTGAAGGAGGGTGAAGACACATTCTAGGCAGGATTTCCTCAACTCGCCTCGCTTCCATTTGAGGTCCTTCTTTGTCGTCATGCTCAGGGCACCTGCTTGCTTCACATCATTTAACACATCATGTCATTACAAGCCTGGGTAAGGAGTTGGTGTGTGTCTGTGCATCTAACTAGAATACAGAACGCTCAGGGCACCTGCTTGCTTCACATCATTTATCACATCATGTCATTACAAGCCTGGGTAAGTTGGTGTGTGTCTGTGCATCTAACTAGAATACAGAAGACCTCGTCTGTGTTGTTCCCCAGGTCCAGGGTCATGTCTGGCGCAGAGCCGTCACGCAGTAACTATTGGCCCAGTGAGGAGGTGGATCCCCGGGTTCACCCTGCGCTGGAGTGGCACCCAACACAAATGATAAGGACTGAAGCTTGAACGTAGTGCTTCTACAGCTCAGCCTGGACTGAGTTCTGTAGCAGAGTATGAGATTAAAGCCATGTCTCTGTGGCTTTCCACTCACCCACCTGGGACACAGGGGCCCACAGAGATGAGCACACGCGCTAACTGACTATGAGTTAATACTTTCACAGCCATCCCTCAAAACAAGGAAGTAACAAAGGAAAGGGAATCAGGCCTGGCCTGGCATCCCTGTGCTCCATAGCTCAATGGCTGCATACTGCTTTTATTGGCAAGTCCCCACCACAAACATAAGTTGTTTTTTTTTAATCATCATTAATGGGTAAGAAACCTAGAGATTTCAATGTGCCTAGGGTCACATGACACATTAACAATGGAACTAAGGGTTCAAACTCAAAACCACGGGATAGTCAACATATTTATTGAAGGGGCATTGTTCAAATATGAACTCTTTGGTTTCATCTGGTGATTTCATTCCAATTGAATGTGGACTTAGAGAAACCCCAGTCTGGCAGAGGGCTTAAAACTCAGCATGTAAGAGGATTTAGGACTTGCTGGATTGATGCCCAACTCAGTGCTGAGGGCAGACAGTGCGTTCAGAGATAATGAATGCCTAAGAAGGGTAACCTTTTTAAGAGAGGGGAAGGGGGAGAAGAGAGAACTGGTAGGACTCGAGCTGGGACACTGGGAGCCCCAGGAGGCCCCTGTGTGGGGAAAAGTGGGTCAGTCTCTAGTAATTTTAGAAACTCAGAAGGGTGGTTTTTAAAATGGGGTCAGTTGGTTAGAGTGTTGTCCTGTACACCAAAAGGAGGTTGTGGGTTCAATTCCTAGTCAGGACACATATCTAGGTTGTGAGTCCAATCCCCAGTCATGGTGCCTATGAGAGGCAGCCGATTGATGTTTCTCTCTCTCCTTTTCTCTCTCCCTTCCTCTCTCTCTAAAATCAATAAAAACATGTTCTTGGGCAAGGATTAAAAAGAAAAAAATGGGTCATTTGAGCTTTGGCTCTTCCTATGTTGGTGACCTCAGAAAAGTGATGTAGCTAAATTAGAGCCCTAGCTGGTGTGCTCAATGGTTAGAGCATTGGCCCACTCACTGTAGGTTCTCGGGTTTGATTCTCAATCAAGGGCATGTATCTGGGTTGGAGATTCAATCCCTGTGAGGGAGGCAACCAGTCTCTCTCTCTCTCTCTCTCTCTCTCTCTCTCTCTCTCTCTCCTTTTCTCTCTCCCCCTCTGTCCCTTCGACTCTGAAAAATCAATGGAAAAAAATATCCTTGGGTGAGGCTAGACCCCAAAAAATCAGTACCTACTTCATGGGATTGTTACACAAATTAAGTTGGGCAAAACTGACTCCACTGCCAGTTTTCATAAATAAATCCCATTGAAACACAGCCACATCCATTCGGTCACATATCTGTGGCTGTTTTCACACTACAGTGGCAGCATTGAGTGACTGCAACACAGAGCGTGTGGCCTGCAAAGCTGAAATATTTCCTATATGTTTCCTTTATAGTGTTTACGGATCCTTGGTGTCAAGCATTTATTAAAATGTGTGCACATTTAATAAAATACATTCCAGACACAGCCTGGCACAATGCAAGTGCTCAATAAATATTAGTTCTTACTGTGTAATTCCCTCCTGTCAGATGAAGGCCCAGAGAGGGTAGGTGATTTGCCCAGGGCTGCTCAACTAGGTAATAGCAAAGAAATAGGGTTCAAGAAAGAGAATTAGGTGCCAAACAGGGCTATCAGGAAACCTGACCCCAGAGAATGCCTGCCCAGGACACAGGAAGTTCAAGTCAAGGAAATCTGCATGTCAAGTCCAGTGTCTTATGAGTTGAGCTGGATATAGAACCAGAAGTGACTGTAAATCAAGAATAAAGAGCTAAGAACAGCGACTCGCCTCATGTGTGTCCCCTAATTAAGAAAAGCCAGGAAAAAAGGTCCAAAGCGAAAGTTTTTCAGAAAGAAAACCTTTCTTTGACTGCCAGGTGATGGTTGTGACAAGTTACCGAAAAGTAATAAAAAACCAGGTGGCAAATCTTCATCTTAATTAAGGCTAGGGACTGTCTAGTCCTCGCAGTCTATGATTTACATTTCAGGAAAGTGGACTGGAAAAACTTTCCATTCAATTTGGATTTTTTAACCCAATGTAAGCAATGAAAAAAGGTCTGATCAATGACAGCATTTGAGTGTGACTGAGGGGTGGCAGTATTGTACATCAGAAACTCTTAAGCAGCAAAGCTGGAGACAAAAATAACCTTGTTACGAGGGCTTATTTTATTTTATTTTGTTGCTCACTCAGTGGCATCTAACACAGGGATGGCAAATACTGGTCCTGTAAATACTGATGATATGTGCTCAACTCCTCTGTTGATTTTGACACACTTTCCCAAGGATCTCAGACGGCTTCAGAATCTCTGCAATGCCAGGCTCTAGGAATCCGCCAGGTGGCATGTAAGATGAAATATAATTGCCATCCCTAGATGCATGGCACACAGTAGGTGCTTATTAAATTTCTATTGAATGATGCATAAAGGAATTAATGAGTGGATGAACAGGTAGGTGATTCAATAATAGACCTTTCAAAATGCAGCAAATTGCTTTGTTCTTATCATTGATCATAAGAGAAACCAAGTAAGGGTAGGGTTGAGGCAGACTGTGGGTTTTTACTGAAGAAAACTCCAGCACATCCTTAAACTAATGGTGACAGCTACATCTCTAAAAACCTGAATTTAGGACCAACTTGTTGCAATTATCCAAGAGCATGGCTCACTAAGGTGAAGCCTCATTCATTTTTTCATTCAGTAAATCATAATTTCATCAGTCAGGACTCCAGCAGGATATAGAGCAGTGGTTCTCAACCTGTGGGTCGCGACCCCTTTGGGAGTCGAACGACCCTTTCACAGGGGTCACCTAAGACCATCGGAAAACACATATATAATTACATATTGTTTTGTGATTAATCACGATGCTTTAATTATGTTCAATTTGTAACAATGAAAATACATCCTGCATATCAGATATTTACATTATGATTCATAACAGTAGCAAAATTACAGTTATGAAGTAGCAACGAAAATGATTTTATGGTTGGGGGTCACCACAACATGAGGAACTGTATTAAAGGGTCGTGGCATTAGGAAGGTTGAGAACCACTTATATAGAGAATGGAGGAAACAGAGAACCTCAAATGGAGTCATTTTATTACAACTGTATGAAGAGACTATTACAAGGGTTAGTGCAGGACCCTGGCAATAAAGGAGGGCAGTCATTACCATCCATGGGCCTCACGGGGGCTGTGGTTATAGTTCAGGGACTCAACCAGGCTGTAGCTGATGTTCCCTGCTGCCTCCACTGGCTGTACTCAAAGGGAAGCCAGAGGGCCAGGGCACCCCAGAAAAACCATGTGTGAGAGAGAGAGAGAGAGAGAGAGAGAGAGAGAGAGAGAGAGAGAATGGAAGAAGAGGGGAGGGGAGAGGAGAGGGATTATAGGGATTGGCTCACATGGTTTTGGAAGCTGGGAAGTCCATGATCTGCTGTCAGCAAGCAAGGCCTGAGACCTGGGGCCAATGATGTAAATCCTGGAGTCCAAAGGCCCAAGGACCAGGAGATCTGATGTCTGAGGGCACGAACATGTGGACACTCAGCTCTAGAAGAGAGAGAGAGAGAGAGAGAGAGATAGAGAGAGAGAGAGAGAGAGAGAACGTCACTCTTTCTTGGCCTTTCTGTTCCACATGGGCCCCTAATAGATTGAATGATGCCCTCCCACATTGCTTAGTTTATTGACTGGAATGCTAATCTCATCCAGAGACACCCTTGGAGATACCTCCAGAAATAATGTTTGACCAGCTCTCTGGATATCCCTTGGCCCAGTCAAGTGGGCATGTAAACTTAGCCATCACCGAGCCCATTGGTAGGATTCAAACAAATCAGCTCGGTGTGCAGAGCCGGGTGGGGAGGGTCCCGAGTACATCTGGAGGGGCAAGCAGACACCCAGCTGGACACTAGACAGCAGCACCCATGAGACCTTGTTCTAGACAATGCGGACTCAAGAGTGAGGGGGACCGAAGGTCCTTGCCCTCACGAAGCTGACCTGGTGGGAAGAGAAGCACTGAATTAATATGCTAAAAAAAAGGTAATGTCACATCGTTTAGAAAACCCAAAGCTAGTGGTATTTTACCAATAGCCTTTCAATTACTTTTTCCTGAACTAAAAGATGAACCATCGTCAGCAGATAATAAAATGCCAAGAGAGAGAGAGCACTCTGCCTACTTGGCTATTTGTTCTTAAAAAAGAAACGAGGAACAACTTTCCTATCACATGCTCGCTTCCAAGGTCGTTCTCTCTTTGATAGTTTGAGAAAACAGATTTGGGGTTTTGGAAATGGGCGCCTTGTTTAATCCTGGTTTCTGCAATCTTGGTAAATCGGGGAGAAAGATATGTCCAGTGGGCAACACAAAAATGTTTTATTTGCGTAAGAAAAAGAAAATAGATAAATATTTTTTTCTGAGTGGCAGGAATAGAGTCTTGACCATACTTTGGTGTTTAACATCCGTTCATCTCAAGAAGCTTTTATTTCCAATTTGTTTTGGATTCTATCCAAAGAGAACGGTGACATTTCTCCTCATCAATAGTATTTAAAGATACTAGCCTACAGGATCTTTCTTAAAGATTGTAAAAGGAGACAGGTTTTGCCCTGACTGGTTTGGCTCAGTGGATGGAGCGTTGGCCGGCAGACTGAAAGGTCCCAGGTTCGATTCCGGTCAAGGGCATGTACCTTGGTTGCGGGCACATCCCCAGTAGGGGGTGTGCAGGAGGCAGCTGATCAATGTTTCTCTCTCATCGATGTTTCTAACTCTCTATCCTTCTTCCTTCCTCTCTGTAAAATATTAATAAAAAAAAATTTTTTTTTTAAAAGGAGACAGGTTTTGACCAAAGGTTTAGAACGTTTTCTTGGGGGGTTGGGGGTTGGCAAGTGGACAAGGAAAGAGTTGTTTCTTCCTTCCTTCCTTTCTTTCTTTCTCTCTTTCTTTCTTTCTTTCTCTCTCTCTCTCTCTCTCTCTCTCTCTCTCTCTCTCTCTCTCTCAATTCTACAATGTTGTGTGTGTTTTTTTACCAAGATACCAAGTCCTGATCCCAAAATCGACAAGCCATGCCCAAAGTTATGAAAGTGGAGAAGGGCTGGCTGAACCTCAGCAAAACTTGCAAACAAATTCACAAGATGATGGGTTTGCAATATTAAATTAAGTCTTCAGCAATCACAAATCTTCCAACACATTCCAGATCAATGAAAAAGAGAGAGAGAGAGACAGAAATACAGAGCCTGAACCCGCTGAGCCAGTATTTAAAGCCTTTTTAATTTAACAGAACCATTTTTTACGGCATCCAGGATAAGTTTCTGGCTTTTTCAAGCTGTCACATGATCTCTTGTCCAGATGTGTGGGTGCAGATCTGGGACCAGACCAGCCAAGCACTGTGGCTTTTTCCTTCTGCTTGTAGCTTGTCACTGTAACTCAGCTGTGCTCCTCTGGGCTACAGAAGCAGCATATTGATATGCGGTACAACAACAATAACACGGGAGGACATGAAGTTAACCAAAACATACGCATGAACTGGAAGAGACGAGAGGCCCAGGACAGGGCGGGAGGGGAAGCGGGGGCAAGTCAGATAGGTTTATTTGTCAGCTCCACACAACACTGAAAACGAAACCTCCAAGCGTGTGGTGGTCTGAAAACTTCCCTCTTTCTCACCTACTGTGAACAGCCTTTACCAGAGGACAAGACTTCCTGGAGCTTTCTTCAGGAAATTAGCAAATGCCTGTGTTTGGAAGGGCAGGTTGTAGGAACCCACAGCAAGGCCAGAAAGTGCCTCAAGAACTGCAGCCTGCAAGGCTTCTCCTTCACAGAAATTTCTGGAAGCCCAGGCCTTCACCACAGAGGGGGCAGGCATGGGAGCGAGGGGACCACCGCCTGCCTGGTGCGTCTTTGCCTGGACCTTTGGGGGATTAACCCAGCAGGCTGCTCAGACAGCTTCCGGGCGGTCAATAAAATTTGTTAAGCCTTTTTTTTTTTTTTTTTTTTTTTTTTTTATGAAGTGGGGATTAACAGGACCTGCCTTGCAGGGGTGTTTTCAGGATTTCATGGATTCACCAGGAAAGCATTTAGCACAGTGCCTGTCACACAGTGAGGGCTTTGATTCATTCTGGCCCCTAAATATTAACTGAGCACCTACTACACACCCTCTGTACCAGAAGCTCAGGGACATCTTCGAACAAAACAAAGAATCCTGGTTGCATGATGCACCTTCCCTGGTGAGCGGGGGGGGGGGGGGGGGGGGGGGCAGTCAGAGACCCACATTTAAGATCCTGCTCTTGGTTCTGTGTGTGTGAAGGTGACACATGCTGGGGCGAAAGGGGCTGGAAAGCCTGGAAAGGGGACTGGGCACATTTTAATATGGTGTTAAGGGCAGTCTCCATGGAGAAGGTGACTTTAAAATTAATTAAATAAAATCAGTGTTACTTACAGCCTTGTCTTAATTCACAAAGAGCATCTAGCAACCCAGCTAGCTTCTGTCTGATTTCTAATTCTAACAAGTTGAGAGCAAGCGGCTTCACCAGAATGAATATGAGCAGCCAGATGGTGTGAGGTATCACAGAGACCCCCATTACAATCCTGCTCCCATGGCAGCTCACCAGGCCTGAAGCCCCCCTGTGACCGCTCAAGGGGTTAGAGCCACAGCCTATGCTGGCTCCAGCTGGCCTGTGGGTTTTCTCTCACCCACACAGCAGGGGGTTAAGACTGTGGAGCCCCTGCCCAGAGGGGTGGCTCAGTGGTTGAGCATCAACCTATGAACCAGAAGGTCATGATTCGATTCCAGTCAGGGTACATGCCCAGGTTGCGGACTTGATCCCTAGTGTGGGGTAAGCAGGAGGCAGCCAATCAATTTTCTCTCTCGTCATTGATGTTTCTGTCTCTCTCTCTCCCCCTCTTCCTTCCTCTCTGAAATCAATAAAAATGTATTTTAAAAAAAGACACATGGAGCCCCATGACCCCTTTCACACTGTTATAATCCCTACTAAAGGAGCATGAAAGGGGAGAATCAAGGACTTATTAAGGGGAGGCTCTATGTGCTTTTTTGCCTTAACTCGCACCCGCCTGGTGCCACAGAACAGTTGCCAAAAGGAATTCTAGGCCAGGTCCTCCCCCAACCCATTTCGTTGTCGAGACCTTCTTCCCTCTTCCTCTGAGCGTCAGCCCTTCCACAGCCTCTGTGTCTGCTTGGGGTGACCTCGGCTCCAGTGGTGAGAGGGGAGATTTATTCCCACAGCCTTCTGGGGAGAGTGCTCACAGAAGACGTATTGTTCCGAGCGGATTTTCACCTGGGCAGGGCAAGAGGCAAGGAAGCTCCCCCCAGAAATAATGTCACATTTCTTCAAAATCATGGACTCTGAAAAAATAAAAAATAAAAACCTATAATCATTTCATTGGGTAGTATGCAGATACCTCCATTTTATGTAGAAGTATGTGTGGGTGTGTGACAGGGTACACATACACACATTAAATCTTAGAATCTCGGGGTCAGAAGGGCGAGCATAGTAGAATTCCTTCTCACTGCAATGCACTCTGAATTACTCCTGAATTAAATATAACATAGATTCAAGCCAGGGAGCAATTTCTAACCCTCTGCCATTGAACCAGTCTACTGAAATTCTACAGACAGCACCTGACAAAGCCAGGATCTTTATTCACAGCCTAAATTATGATAAGGTTCATTTAAACACACTTATTTTGTTTAAAGTGAGGTTAAAGGCAAATAATTTAATAAAAGGGCTCTGAGTTTTCTTTTAGTTAGTTAGTTAGTTAGTTAGTTAGTTTGTTTGTTTTAAACCTCACAGGAGGAAGATTGAACCTGCAACCCAGGTACATGCCTTTGACCAGAATCAACCCAAGACCCTTTGGTGTGATTCTAACGTATAGCCAGAAATGAGAACCACCATTAAAACTCAGAGTCCTGCCCTATTCTATTCCTATACAGAATCTATTAAAAAAGTATGGCTGCATTCATATGCTAGGTTCACTCTGCCCCAGTAAGAAACAGTCTGCTCATAAGAATGAAAACTTGTGGCAAGAAGGCTTAAATATAGTGATCCCTGATAATGTCTGAAATGTAAACCATTCTCCTGTCCACAGGGGGGCTTCAGGCTTGGTGAGCTGCCATGGGAGCAGGATCTTAATGGGGGTCTCTGAGATACCTCACACTATCTGGCTGCTCATATTCATTCTGGTGAAGCCCCTTGGTCCCAACTGTTAGGATTAGAAATTGGACAGAAGAGCTAGCTGGGTTGCTAGATGCCCTTTGTGAATTAACTGCTGACCTACACTGGCCAGGGCAGGACTCTGAGTTTTGACGGTGGTTCTCATCTCTGGCTACACATTAGAACCACCTGGATCATGTTATTTTTAAAAAAAATATATATTTTATTCATTTTTTACAGAGAGGAAGGGAGAGGGATAGAGAGTTAGAAACATCGATGGGAGAGAAACATCGATCAGCTGCCTCCTGTACACCTCCCACTGGGGATGTGCCCACAACCAAGGTACATGCCCTTGACCGGAATCGAACCTGGGACCTTTCAGTCCGCAGGCCGACGCTCTATCCACTGAGCCAAACCAGTTAGGGCTGGACCATGTTATTTTTAATCTATTTCTATATAGAATCTATTCACAAATTATGGCCGCATTCATATGCTAGGTTCACTCAGCCACAGTAAGAAACAGTCTGCTCATAAGAATGAAAACTTGTGGCAAGAAGGCTTATATATAGTGATCCCCTGATATTGTCTGAAATGTAAATTATTCTCCTGTCCACCCCATACTCATAGTCTGATATTTTTAATTGGCCTTTACAAAGGGGCTTATGTTCTCCTTGATGCGGTTGTGTGGTATAGTGAAAGAATCCTGGTCTAGGAGTCAAGAAACGTGGTCTCCACCGCTCTGACACCAACTATGTGTCTGATTTTAGGTAAGTTGTTTACCTTTCTGGCCTCAGCTTGCTCTTCAGTGACATGGGCAGATCTTCCTAAGTGATCTTGAAAATCCCTTCCTTCAGAAGGCAAGCAGTGACATTATGGAAGGAGTCAGAGAGATGGGAGTTGGAATTCCAGCTCAACCATTTCCTAGATAGTTGGCCTTGGGCCTGTTTCGGAGTTTCAGAACAGGCATTGGCAAACAGGCACCAGGAAGATGAGTTGAGATGACATCCACGAAAGCATCTTTACAAAACAGATACAAGTACATGTTCATTTTTATTCCATTTGGTTCCCTTCCTCACTCAGGCCCCTTCTTGAGTTGACAGAGGACGCAAGTAAAGCACAAAGTGTTAAGAAACCCACCCAAAGGACAAAGGAATTACTACTTGGCACACTTTTCCATGCTGTAAAGTTTATTGTTTTCTATCCCAGTAGCCCAATGGAGACAGAGAGTGCTCATGTGGTCAGCAGGCCTTCTACATGCAGTGCTGCCTGGAGTCCATGACCACCACTGTGCCCCCAAGGGTAGTCATCGGGGGCCATGGGAGAGACCTTCCAGAGGCAACCCCTGAAGTGGAACCTCCAAGTCATATTCCACAGTCACCCACTGGTTTTTCCAGTGTTAGGTGAGCCCTACTTGTCTCAGCCACTTCCTTTAGTTGCATAAGACTCAGGCCTTCTGAGTGGCCATCTTTGGGTAAATCTGACATTTCAGTCTTTCACGGGAGGGAAGAGAATATTGAGAGAGAGCAGGAAGAAAAGCAGGCATTTTCTTGCCTTCCTTGAAAGCCTTTCCCATAGCCGAGGTATCTCTGTGTGAAGCGCCTTCTACCCTCAATGGAATAATCCTTTTGATTAGCCCACCATGTCAGACCAGGTGGTAGATAAACCAAGCATTAATTGTTGCCTCCAGCCACCCTCACTGCAGAATATATGGTTGGGTTATATGGTTGGGTGTGGAGCCTGGCAACTGGAAAAACATCTAAATCTGACTTGTTCCCTGAATGAATATAATGTGCGGGGTGGGGCTGGATGGGAGAGGAGAAGAGCGACCTGGAGCTGTGTGAAATCGGGCAGTTTCTGTTCCCAGGGCCTCGGGTCCACGTACTTCAGTTTCAGTTCTTGCAGGTTTCCCTCCTTGGGAGAGAAATTTTGACTTTCAGGTTGAAAGAAGCTAAATGGAGCTGAAACCACATCATTTGACGTACTTTCAGGTTGAGTGGAGGAGAAGAAAGAGGTGGAAAGGTTGCCTCAGCCTCATTCCAATTTCTCCTACAAAAGCCTGCCCCTGACTCACTCCTGGAGTCCTGATTCCTGGTTAACTTCCCTCCCAGCTACATTCAAGTTAAACTGTGAACCCAAATTTCTATGTATTTCACTTCTCCTAGAAGCCCACTCCCTGTCTGTAAGGGAGGGGCAAGGCTTCCCCAAAAGACCCATCTGCCCCCCAAATGTCATCTTGCTGACCTTTCTGAAATTCCCCTTAGGGCCAGGAACAGCAATCAATAGAGAATCTGGGTTTGAACCCACCTCCATCATTTACTATCTATATGATATTGGAGGGTTAACCACCAAACTCTTGATGCAAACATTAAAGTTTTTTTTAATTGCTAACATTTGTCTTACTACCCCCAAATCACATTGTTGCTCCAACTTTGATGAGTCAGTCAACACGTTTGGTACTCATTTATCTATCAATAGTTCACTCCCCTAAAAGTGTCAGGTGGCTTTGGAAATTGAGTAATGGAATAGTTAAGAAATGTTTAGGAGAATGGGAAACTGGTAGAGACTTGAGAGGGATGAGCATGGGCAGAGTAAGAAGTACCCAGAGCCCTGAGTTTGGGGGGCTGAGGAGGGCGAGCAGGAGGTTTATGACGTGGAGCTGGAGGAAGTGAAAGCCAGCCCCACCTAGCCCACAATCTGGCCACAGGTAGATACCCTCACACAAAGGTGCTCAGCTCCCCGGAAAAGCAAAAGGCCCCTCCCCGGAGGCTGTGATGGCAGTAGCCGCTCTCTGTCCTGCCCTGTGCGTGACGTGTGCCATCTCTCATTCCAGATTGCACCCTGTCCCCCATGAGGTCTCTGCCTGCGAAAATGGGTCACAGGGCAGCCAGTACCCCTGCCCATGTTACATGACATTTCCAAAAAGAAGGAACGAGGGGGAGAGAGAGAGAGAGAGAGAGAGGAAAGATAGAGAGAGAATGTCCATAGAGGGAGAAAAACTGCTTTCAAGATTGCTTTGATTTCCAGAAATGAATTAGTGTGCATCCTGACGAATTCCTGCCACAGGTGGGACTACTTTAGATAGTGATCACTTCCTGAAAGGAGAAGGAGATCGGGCCCAGAATAAGAGGAGGAATTCTAATGAATGCAGAATCGCAATCAATGCGAATGGGCTTTACTAGGTGTTTCAAGTAACCAGAAGGTCTGCATTGCATGGTTAAAAAGAAGAGACTTAGAGAAACCCTATCAGGAATGGAATAAAATCCCAGGTGTGTAGCTCAAACTTCCAAGGTCTGAACTGGGCTCAGTATTGAGTCAAGTGGATCTCTGACAATGTAAGTCGGGTGAGCTGATTCCATAAGCCACACATGATATGCAGCTCTTCATAGGCATGTCTCAGGCTACTGCAAAGTCATTCAAGGGCTAAGCAACCGAAACATACACCCCCACTGTGGGGACAGGGAGTCTCTACCCTGTTGCACTAGCCTGCTAGACATGATTCAGAGAAGCAACATTTTGAAGAGAAGGAGGTCATTTTGATGAAAATCCTTGAGTCATGAATCAAAAAACTTTTAGCTTGGACCAAAAGACACCCTGTTACCAAAACAAAGGCTGCAGGATTGACTTTCCCCAAGTTCCACAAACTCCCTGAAGCAATGATTACTGATTGTCCCCCAATACCTATTCTCTTCTTCTTCTACAGTACTTAGATCCATGATTGTTATGGGGCACCTGGCTGTCAGATTAAAAACTACGTTTCCCAGCCTTCCTTGCAGTTGTGTGACCATGTGAACTCAGTCCTGGTCAATGGAGTTAACATGTTGTGTGTTACTTGCTGGGGATGGTTTTAAAAGCAAAATTGTGCCCTTTGTTCCTGCCCTCTTCCTTGCCTTTTCCCTTCCTATCAGCTAGAATGTGGCTTAATGGTTGGAGCTCCAGCAGCAAATTGGGACCATGAGATAACCGAGAGAGGCCACTGTGATGGGGATGCAGATTAAAGATGCCTGAATCCCCAATATCGTGAGTGCCACTGTAGCCCTGGACCGCCTGCTCCAAACTTGTTGACTGTAAAGTGTAAATAACCTTCTACCCTGCTCATAGCTAAACTGATTCACACCTGATACATTTTCTTCATAGGCTGCATGTCTTCTTACTTTATTTCCTCTTCCAGTTATTCCAATATTTCATCTTCCAATAATTCCAATTATTTAGTTACCAAAATGAAAATAGTAATAGCTAGCATTTATAGGTTGCTTGTTATGTGCCAGGCAATATTTTAAGTGTTTTATATGAGTTAATTTGTTTGTCACAACAACCTATAAAATAGGTACTATTTTTTCCTGTTCAAGGAGATTTATCATAGGAATGTTTGCAATAGCAAAAAATAGTACATAAACTATTCTGGTGGGAACTGATTAAATAATTAAGAATATGTGTGTGTGTGTGTGTTAAATAATTAT
Source organism: Myotis brandtii (assembly GCF_000412655.1). Taxonomy (NCBI): domain Eukaryota; kingdom Metazoa; phylum Chordata; class Mammalia; order Chiroptera; family Vespertilionidae; genus Myotis; species Myotis brandtii. Next base: position 1,915,180 of record NW_005355115.1, read on the forward strand.
GCAGCTTTCTATATATTGATATGGAACAGACTCTCAGGTGTGTAGTTAAGTAAAAAAAAGCAAGGTGTCAAAGTTTGTTTTTACAAGTCAGAAAACTAAGGCATAAAGTAGTTAAAGAACTTGCTCAAGGTTGTTTTCTTATAAATAGTTTGATAGTTGAATCCAAATGATCTGATTTCAACTCTGAATAGTGATGGAGAGGGAAGAGTTGGCCTGTGTCTTCAGCTACCAACTGAGGTTCAATCCATTGAGCAAAAAGTTGGAACAGGTGATTTCTGAGATGCATTCTAATTTTAAAAGTTCCATAATTGCATGGCTAGAAGATGTAAGATCCTTAGTCAATCTATGAAGATTCACTTATGTGTGTAACATTTCCCTTTCTGCGACAAAGAGAGTGAACTGGAACCTTTTAGGTATGTTATCAGTGCCTTTGTTTAAGAATGATTCTAGATTCATCTGAAACCCAGTGAGAACTTGCATTTCCCCAAGTTTCTGGTTAATCAAACTTCTTCTCTATTTAGTCATGATTCATTGAGTCAAGAACAAACTAACTAAATCATTTCCATGTTCAAGTCACCATGCTACATGATCAGGGAGACTTAAAGGTGAAATAAAATAAAACAAAATAAAGACCATGACATTGTTCATACCCTATACCACCCAACCTGTGAACTCTTAGCATAAAAAGGTCACATAGAAGAGTCTTCCGTTTGTTCAGAAGACCTTGGTAAAGTCATTCTTTGAGTATCAATTTTCTCATATTTGAGTTGGGATCGATAAAACTTGGATCAGAGAGTTGGAATGAAGATTAAAGCAGCATGAGTAAACACATTATAAATTTAAAAAAACACTACAAGTATGCATAACTTCTAACTCATAATCTCCACTTCTTTTATACGTATTCTATATAATTTCTTCCTCATGACAACCCAACAGGATGCCACACGGATAGTGTACAGAGGAGGAAACTGAGACCCGGACACATGAAGTAACTTGGCCAAGTTCACACCTACTCTATGAAGAGTCACTCTTAGAGCAGACACCTCAAAAGCTGAAATCCTGACTGTGCCGTCTCAGACAGTGACGCAATGGAGAGCTATTTTTAACATGGGACCTGGTGTCAGGGTCCGTAAGTGTGAATCCCAGAGCTGCCGCTGCAACTTGAGCAACGGTAGGAAAGTGTTTTAACCTCTCTGTGCCTCAGCTTTCTCATCTGTAAAATGGGGATGCAATAAGAGAAGAAGGGGATGAAAGTGTAATGATTCTCTACAACAATTCGCTCACGTACTGGAAGTTTCACTTTCCACTTAAAGATGGCACTTTCTAAAGGCTAGTCCTGTGCTCTGTTCAAAGGAGCATTTAAGCCTGTTCTTCCTCCAGTTCATGGGGGTCTGGTGTCCACACCTGTTGCTGTGGCCCAAAATATCAAAGAAAAAGGACATCACAAAAGGTACATTATTTCCTGGGCTGGGGGCCAGGGCCAGGCTGTGAGCTTACCTAGTGCAGAGAATCTCCACCTCTGGACAGGGAAGAATCTGTGGAGCACCAGAGGCAAAGAGGGAAGGAGGGATCAAATCCTAACTGTCCAAGCTCGATTCTCACCATGTAAACACTCTGGCTGCACACAGACACCCATGGCCACACTAGTGTATACATTTACATTGGGACGAAGCAGATGAATTGGCTCAATTCACTAACACTCTTGTTTAATTTGGAGCCTTGAGCGCCCAACTGCCAAGCGAAATGGCTGTCTTAGAAAGTGGCTGTGTATTTTAAAGGCACATTGCATGCATTTTAACGAGAGATTTCCTCTGTGTGTTTATTTCCAATAGTACAAGTGCCAAAGGGTGGTAAGTTTGCTGCATCTCATCTCTGCTTGTTGGGACAAGATGCCTGGCCTGCCTGAGGGCATTGAATGATGGGCTACAAGGAGTGAATTGGAAATCACTGGGGTTCCTTTGTTCTTTATTGTTCAGCAATGGGGGAGAAGGAAGGGACTGTGCTGACCTTACGCAGAAGATGTTGGAAAATCTTCTGAAGTCCAGGGTTCTTGTTCGTGGTATATTTCATCCAAGCCATCATTGTTATGCCTCCTGTTTGAATATTGCTTGGTGGGTTAGAATTCTTTCACATACGAGTACATTCTGTCAGTCACTGAGCAGCCAAAAAGCTACTGGTCTTGTCCTCTGGTTACATCCTGGGCTATGTGTAGGATGGGCCTATACTCAGGTTGCATGCACAGCCCGATGCTGGCAGGACCCATCGCCTTACTTACCTGAGGCCATGGACCAGGGGTGTGATCTTGGACAGATTACTTAATCTCTTTCCTCAGATCCCTACTTGTGAGGATTAAATGAGTGAATGCATATAAAAAATTTAGAGTAGCACCCAAACTATATGAGAACTCACTAAATAGTGTTAATGATCATGAAAATGATGATGATGATGGTGATGATGATAAAGGTGCTGGTGATGAAGGTGGTGTTAATAATGATGGTGATGATGATGATGGTGATGATGATAAATGGTGCTGGGGATGAACGTGGTGGTAACAATGAAGGTGGTGGTGATGATAAGGGTGGTGATGGTGAGGATGCTTCTCTCTCCTCCTTTTCGGTAAAATAACAATAACAATAGATTTCAGCCTCTTGAGGTCTATTGTGTGCCAGGAAGCCATCATGATGGGCACTTTCTATACACTGTGCCTGATATTTGACGATCCCTATATTATAGTTAGGAAAACTGAGGCTTAGGCTGGCTAAGTAAATGGCCGAAGGTTACAGCCCTAGTAAAAGACAGAGAATTTGAGTCTGCCTATCTTCAATCCATACCTTTTTCTCCACACCACATCTCCACGACATCCCCGGGCATTTCATGTATCTTAAATACTTTTGGAAATGTGGTGTATAGTATAAATACATAAACATACAAACAGATCTTTTGAAAATTTAGTTCTTGACTGTTTTGCCTTCCTTTTGTTTCATGCTTGTCTCTTCTTTTATATCACCTGCTACTAGTTTATGTTCCCTAGTTTTCTGTTCACAATACCCCTCATGAAGAAACTCTTTTGTGAAACTTACAAGAGTTTGTTTCTAAGGCCACTTTAATACCAGCTGGAAAGTGGGTTAAGTGGACAATGTATGAATAGGAAATGACAAAGGTTGTGACTCGTTTCAGGGGGCCTCTGAAACGAGCACCTTCCATGTGCCAGGAATAGTTCTACATGTAGGAACAAATACCCATTCTCGTGACCTGCATTCTGGAATATGATGCATACAGCTCCCACGCACATAATGGAAATAATTATATTTTCCCTAATTCACTAACGCTGTGTTCCTTACAAGGAAAGCCATACATTTTAAAGCATTCATATTTTTCAACCCAGTCTGGAGTCAAGAATTTCAGAATCCAGCCCCAGCTGAGAAAGACAAGGAGTCAGGAGACCAAGACTCAAGTCTTGGTTCTACTTACCTCATCTGTGACCTTGAGCAAGAATTAGCACCTCTGATCTTCAGGTCACTCATTTTCAACAGAGATGATGCCCAATCCCTCAGTAACAATGCCTTGGCTTTGCCTGACTCATAACCATCAAATAAGTTTTACATCAGCATTTCATTTCATCGTGCCCAGCCCGGCCTCCCAGGATGTGGAACATCAGCTCCCTGGATCTCTCTGGAGCACAGTGGACTAGCAGCCGACTACCACACACTGACCATTCAGTGACCCCAACCCTTGTGTAGGTCAGGACAGAGAATTCTGAGAGAGGAACTCAGCAGCCAGCAACCATGCTGGCTGAGAATGAGTGACGGTGGAGGCTGTGAGAGGAAACCGCTGGTCCCAGACAAGACACCAGGCCCCACCGCCAGCCCCCAATCCCTCTTGCTTGCCCATAGTTGCTGCCTAGCTTGCTGATGGAACGAAGTAAAGCTATTTAAGCTAAATGGTGTTTGTATGCAGTTTCTTTTGATGTATATCCTGAACCTAGATCCTAGTTTTGACCTTTTGGCTAAGTTCCTCAAAATTAAACATTGGTCCTCCAAATACCGCTGAAGGGTCTGTGTGTGATGGGCCTGCTTCCTCATTCCGTCCTGCTCCTCAATGGAGCAGTTTGACTCAATCTTTGAATGTAAGAATCCTGATTCAAATCCCACCTCTTCACTCATGAGCTCTGTCACCTTGGGAAACTTGCTTGACTTGTCTGTGCCGTGGTTTCTTCATCTCCAAAATGGCAATAATGATATTTGGGGTTATTTTGAGGGTCCAATCAAATACTTAAGACCAAGCACTTAAAAATCGATAAAAGACAGAACAATCCAAAATAGCTGGTTGATATCAGGTAGAGTCAGGAGGAAGAAGGGATGGGCTCCAGAGAGATAGCTTGAGCAATGGCGCTATACCTTGAGCAAAGGGCATGGTAGTCAACCTTGTTCTATGCCCACCAAGAGCTAAACACCTTCCAAATCTCTTGGCATAGATACTGATTTCCTTATTTTATAGGAAAACAAACTATGGCTCAGAAACCCTAAGATATTGACACCACGCAGGTAGCTCTGGTGCTTCCTGAGGAAGGGGAGCACTTGGGTCTTAGTCACCACTGCGTCCCTAGCCCCATTACCTGGAAGCATGTCCCTCTCAGATGACCCATGTCTGGTGAGCAAGAGGTGAGATGACACAGCAAGTGGGCGTAGCAACTGATGGGGAGGGAAGTTATTAAAACCCTACTTGCCAGACTACTTCTATGTCCCTGTGGCCTGCTCTCAGACATGAAACCCTTCAGGCTTTTAAAAGGGCAGGCCAGATGCCAGCGGTTTTATGGGGCTCTCTCTGAGGTCCAGGCCCACCTGCCATCCCACTAGGAAGAAAGTGTGGCCATCATGCAACTGTCCAAACAGCTGCCCTCTTGTGCATATGGCCTCCTTCCTCACCCACTAGCAGGAATGACGCCTAATTCAGTCTTTTGCTGCTGATTCACCTTTTACCATCATCTCAACTTTCATCCAGTGACCTTTTTTTGCACCTGGGATTTCCTTCTCTTTAATCTCAGAGATAAAGACTCTGTTGCTTCTCTCACCCAAATGCCTGAAACCACTTCTTGGCCAAATCTGGACTCTCTCCAGGGGTAGGGGTATTGCTCTCCTCCCCACATGCCTCCCCTTTCCTTATCTTGTCTTCCAAGTCCCACCTTTGGCCACTTCCCAAGGGGAGGAGAGGCCTAGAGGATGGGCTTCTAAGGTGCCCAAACCAAGTCCACATAGTTACAGGGGCCTTAGACACAGCCACAGTGGACAGCGGTAGAAGGTAATGAGAATGGAGCCAGCATTTTCAGAAAGGACAGAGGTGGTTTGGAGAGGGTCCCAGGTAAAGGGGTCACGTGAGCTCAGTCAAATAGATAGGTAGGATTTTGACAGGCCCAATCTGATGTAGAAGGAGATGCCCTACTGACAACCCTCCTTCAGGGTTAGTGGGGGCAGCCACTATGAAAACAGTAGGGGGTTCCTCCCAAAATTAAAAATAGAACTACCATATGAGGAATTCCACTTGTGGGTATTTATCTGAAGAAACAAAAACACTAACTTGAAAAGAGATGTGCACCCACGTTTATGACAACAATATTTATAATAACCAATATATGGAAGCCACCTATGTGTCCATCAATGAATAAATGTATAATGGAATATTATTTAGTCTTTAAAAAGGAATAAGATCTTGCCATTTGTGACAACATGGATGGGTCTTAGGGCATTATGCTAAGCAAAACAACAGAGAAAGACAAATGCTATATGATCTCAGTATATGTGGAATCTGAAAACAAACAACAACAACAAAACAAGCTCATATATACAGAGAACAGATTGATGGTTGCCAGAGGTGGGGGTGGTGGTGGGGGAAAGATGGGTGAAGGGAATCCAAAGGTACAAACTTCCAGTTACAAGGTAAGTAAGTCCTGGGGATGTAATTCACAGCATGGTGACTAACAATACTGTGCTGCATATTGGAAAGTAGCTAAGAAAGTAGATCTTAAAAGTTCTCATCGCAAGTAAAACATTGTAACTATGTGTGGTGTGAAAGTTAACTCTACACTTACTGTGGTGATCATT
>NW_005355115.1:1921319-1934991 GCF_000412655.1 Myotis brandtii
AATCCTCCCTCTGCTCTTCTGAATGATAGCACCTAGAGCAGTCACTCAACCTCCCCAAGCCTCAATTCTCTTATCTGTAAAATGGGACTGTCAACATCTATCTCAATAGGGTGAATGAGAGGACTACCATGTGTAAATCATGGAGCCCTGAACTTGGCCTTTGTTCTGAGCTACATAAATGATTCTCCACTGCCTTCAGGGTGAAAAGCAAACCCCTCCCTCCATGCCTGTGAATCTTAATACAAACATATGTATTACTGTAACTTCATTTTCAACTCAGAAATTGATTTTTTAATTATTTTCATAATACACAGCACAAGATATAAAGCTCAACTAAACCTTGGCCAGTAGGAAGGGAAAAAGAAGGCCCAGGCCTCTCCATAGCAGGGGTCACGATTCGATCAGCATGAACTTGTCACACTTACCAATAGAGGTCAAAGATACTTAAGGTTGAAAACTTTGGACTCAGGGGTTTTCTCAGGGTCCTTCTGGCTAAAAGACTATAAGTCTCAGTTGAGCAGGGCCAGGGGGAGAATCTTACCCTGAATGGGTTTGGGGTGCCAGTAGTGCCACAGGCTCTGGTTTCCTCACACATTTTGCCTAAGCCTGCCTCTTGTCCCAGGCCATCATGGGACAGGAGAAGGCATTTAAAGGGAGTGGGGATGTTGGAGTGTGTGTGTGTGGGGGGGGGGAGATGGGGGATAGCACATTTTAGAAAGTTGAATGTTTTCGGTGAGACCCTTTATAATAGAAGCTAAATTCTGCAGTCCAAATGACTATCTGTGTTCCAGAATCTTCATGGAAGTTCTCAAGCCATCAGCCAAACTAAAACACTCTCTCAAACATTTAAGGAGGGAAATGTTGCCACCTTTTGCTTCCAGAGTACATGCTATAAATTTCAGGACCCCTCTTCCACCTACCATCTCCTCTCCCACTTGAGCAAGCACGCAGAGGATTCTGGGTGGCTTCCACATCCCTCACACCAAGTTCTCGCCATCTGGAGAACCAGGTGCCAGCCACCACCACTTCCGCTGGCTGGACTGCTGAGGAGCATCCTGATCTCAGTTACGATGTCATACAAGCTACAGAGACTGAGAAACAGCCAGGCCCAGCCCTCCCTTCTCCTACCCAGGGCATCCATCTCCTGTCACAGCTGCTTATCTAATTGACTGCAGGCCCATTTTTGCAAAGGTAGGTGAAGCCCAAAGCCAAGACTGCTACAGGAAGAAGATACATTGCTTGCGGGTCACCACCTGGGCTAGCAGTTCACTGGGGCCCTGGCAGTGACTAGACTTTGGTGGGGCATCCATGAGGCTGACACCAGAGCTCAGCCGGCCTCCGATGACATTAGGCCCCAGGGAACTCTGAACTTCCTTCTCCTTGGAGCTGTGTTGACTCTGGGAGTACCTGTCCTCTTCACGTGTGTGTCTTCAGACAAGCCTGTGAGAATGAGGAAAAGAGGCCCCAGGCCAGTCTGGGGAGGAAGCTGGAAACACTGTGCCAAGCAGGTGTCAGACACTCTCCTCCCAGGCCCAGTGCGGGAACACTGCGTGGCCCAGGTAGGTCATAGCCTTGAGCCATAGACATACTCGCCCTCTACCTGCAGCCTGAGCCAGCTGTCTTAATAATGCCTATGTGTCGACAACAAGGAAGACAGGTGAGTGTGCAGATGTCTCAGGGAAACTCCTTCCTGCAACCACAGAAAGAACCCAACCCAACCCAGGGGGTGGAGATGGACTAGCCTCATCTTTAAATGTGAAAAGAACCCCTCTTCTCAGCAGCTCCATCACTGCGGGTACCAAAATCCTTCCCTGTTCACTCCAGTGGTGGCCAGGATGGTAACTGTTGTTCAGGGTTAGAGAAACCACTTCAGCCAGAGTCCTGGTCCTGACCTGAGGACAACATAGGGGTTTTCCCAAGGTCCAGGCACCCCCTGCCCACCCAGAGCTCCCACTCCGGCCTCTCCCTTCTGGTCCTGCGGCTCCTGAGATGGCAGCCCTACAGCAGTTTCAGCGACAGGACTGATTTGGCAGAGGAACCTCCTGCCTCTGGCTGGTCCTGGCCCAGGTTTCCACCCATCATGCCACTGCACTGACCAGCTGCGGGAAGTGAATGCTCTCAGGACCCTGGGCTCGAGTTTAGTCTGGGCCTTGGATGAGGGTGGAGAAAGCTTTCCCTTTCAAATCAGGTAGAATTACATCTTATACAGTTTCAGCTGCAACTATGTTCGTCACACCTGCAATGCAACGTGGACGAAGATTCACGTTGCCCACGAGCAAGAACCTCATAGAAAACCATGTAATGACCCCCCCCTCACATGGGACCTACTTAAAGGACCCCAAAGGATCCTGTTAGACCTCCCCCCCCACACACACACACACTCCGGCTGGCTTGTCACAACCCAAGGAATTGCCATCCTTAAAGTTTCATTCCTTTGGGTTAAGATGGTGTCCCCTGTCAAAATACTAAAATTCCTGGAAAGGATAGCACACTGAGTATCAGTCTCCAGCATCTTAGAATCCATTTATCATGTTTTCATCACCCTCGCCCTGACCATCGCAGCAGCCCCCTCGCTGGCTGCCCTGCCTCTGTTCTCTCCTCCCTCCCGTTCATCTTCTTCTCTTCTGCCAGCAATTGCTTTTTATTAAAAAAAAAAAATCATCCTTGTCGCTTCCCTGGCTCAAAACCTTTGTTAATTCCCCTTCGCTTACAGAATACGACTCAAAGCCCTTAGAATTCAAGGCCTCACATGTTTTAGCCCCTGCAAGGGGATGGCAGCCCGTCACCTCCCTCCCCCGCACCCTGAGCATTTCCCAGAGGAACCAGGCTCTTTCCCCCTCTCTTTCCCACACTGCTCCGCCCTTCCTCCACCCCTCCCCCTCCCCACGCTTTGAGATCCACCTGGAATTTTGTCTTGATTGTGCTGTGTTTCCACATCCCACCCCACTCCCTCTGCACTCTCCGTCCTGCCTTTCTCTTCATCCCAAAGATGCTTTCTGGAGATCTCTACAAAGACACTCATCACACGGGCCAGTGATTATGGATGAATGTAAAGGAATATTATATTCTTTCATATATATGTGTGAATACAATGGATATAATAATATTCCTTTCCCCCTTTCCACTGTGAGCTCTGTGGGCAAGGACTGAGTTTAATTCATCCGTATGCCCCAAATCCCAGCACCTGGTACACAGCCAGCCTTCAACACACGTGTGTTCTCTTCCACCCCTGACTGTCAACTGGGAGATTTTTACTTGGGAGAAGGAGTGATGGGGAGGAGCCAGGTCAAAGCAGTAAATACATTTTCATTGGTCTGAAGACAATAGGCTGTCCCCTGAAGACTGGATGAAGGAGAACAATCATTGGAGGCAAGAACTCAGGACGGGCACCCCTTCCTGGTCATGTTCTCCAGACAAGCCCAAGCCTAGCAGAGAGCTAGCCACTGATGGCTTTTAACACCTTTCTGACCACGTTGCTGTTCAACTGAAACCGGTATAGAATATGATTGAATGAAAACTGTCACTTAAAAATAAGCAATTAAAAAAGAATAAGTGCACTAAAAATAAAACTTCTCTGCCCGAGTTCACGTAATTTTATTTTGATCCCCAAGTTATTTAAAAGTATGTTCAAGTTTTCAAATGTGTATTATATTTTTGTTGTTAATTTCTAACTTGTGTTTTAGTCAGAAAACATGATCTATGTGTTCCTGATATTTTTCTTTTTTAATTTGGGAACCTTTCCTTGTTGCCTAAGGTATGGTCAATTTCTATGAACATTTACACAGGAAAAAACACATAAGCCCCAATTGTGTGGTGCAGGGCTCCCTATATGTCCACCAACACAGCTTGTTCAGTAAGCCGTTCAAATCCTCTACAGCTGTATTAACTCCTGGTCTACTTGGCATTGTATTCAACATCTCCCACTTCGATGGTGGGATTCAGTCGATCCTTCTAGTCTGCTGAGCCTCCACAATCGTATCTGCCCTGGCTTGCTTCAGAGTTATCAACTGCAAGGAAGAGAGAGCTTGCAAACTATGAACATTACGTGAAGGTTCATTGTTACTGTTGAAAATATTCACAACACCTCGCATCATCTTGAGAAGGGTTCTTAAGAGCTTTTATATGCCTTCTTGTCACCTTCATCATCATCATTCCCACTGCTGAACACCTAGTGGGTGCAAGCTCTTCTCATTTTCCCCGGGTTTTCCCTCAGATGCCCATGAGGAGGTGCCATTTGTCACAAAGGGAAGAGCCTTGCTTGGACCCCAAGCTAATAAAGCGGCAGAGCCTGGAGCGGAGCCCAGGTTGGCCTGTCTCCAAAACCCATGTTTTTATTATGTTTTGTTTCATTGCTTAAATTGTTTTTCTAATGATGAAATATTTCATACATATACATAATAATAAACATAACACTATATAGAATGTGTAAAGAAAAACAAGCAAAACCCATGTCCCCACCACACAGCCTCAAACATTGTCCATGTTGAATGCTTTACCAGACACTCACGTGCCCACTCTGTTCTCATGTCCTTCACTCCCTTCTCCAGGGTAACTACTCACCTGAATTTTATCATTTTTTTCACTTTGTTCTTTTTTTCAAGTTTTATTATGTATGTATATACTACATAAGTATGCACAATGATATATTGTGCATAATTCTGAACTTTGTTTAAGGTTCATACCACAGTATTCTTCTGCAACTTGGGAGATCTACCTGTATAGACAAGACTGGAGGAATAGATTCATTTTCACTGCTGTATAGCATTCCACTATGTGATTATATCACCATTTTTAAGTTTCTTCTACTATAGTGGATATATAATTTGTTCCTACTTTTTCTTATAACAATGGTGCTATAAATACTCTTGGTGTACACAGGCAAAAGTTTCTCTAGAGCATAAATACTAGAAATGTGTCTTAGTTAGCTTAGGCTGTCATAGAAAATACCATTGACTGGGCAGGCGAAACAACAGAAATTTGTTTCTCACAGTTCTGGAGACTAAAAATCCAAAATCAAAGTGCCAACATGGTTGGTACCCGGTGAGAGCTCTCTTCCAGGCTTGTAAAAGCCACCTTCTCACTGTGTCCTCACATGCCAGCAAGTCAGCAAGCTCTCTTATATGGCACTAAACCTATTATGAGGGCTTCACTTGCATGGCCTCATCTAAACCTAATTAGCTTTCCAAGGCCTCATCTCAGAATTTCATCACACTGGGGTTAGGGCTTCAACATATGAACTGGGGAGGGGGTCATATTCTGTCCATAGAAGAGTGGAATTGCTGGGTAATAGTTTACTCATATCTTCAACTTACTAGACACAGTTAGTCCTCTGTGTCCGCAGATTCTGCATTTGCAGATTCAACCTACTATGCATCAAAAATATTTGAACAAAAACATCCCAGAAAGTTTACACCCAAACATGACAGTGCAACAACTATTTACATAGTGTTTTCATTGTGTTAGGTATTATAAGGAGTCTGGAGATGACTTAAAGTATATGGGATAATGAGCGTAGGTTATAAGCAAATACTATGCCATCTACACTAATAAAAGACAAAGATGCTAATTGACCATACCTTTGCTATGCTCATCAGCCAATCAGAAGAGTATGCAAATTAACCCAACAAAGATGGCTGTTAAATTTGCATACTGCAGGCATTTCCTGCTGTGCCACCCTGCCCCAGGTGGGCGGGCATCAGGCCCACCTCAGCTCGGGATCTGGGCCTGCCTTCTGCGACTGGGGGAGCGGGCCTAAGCCAGCAGGTGGTTATCTCCTGAGGGGTCCCAGACTGTGAGAGGGCACAGGTTGGGCTGAGGGACGCCCCCCTGCCAGTGCACAAATTTTTGTGCACCGGGCTTCTAGTTTTATATAAGGGACTTGAGCATCCTCAGATTTTGCTAGCTGAGGGACCCCCCTGCCAGTGCACAAATTTTTGTGCACCGGGCTTCTAGTTTTATATAAGGGACTTGAGCATCCTCAGATTTTGCTAAACACAGGGGTCCTGTGGGACTCACGTGATTAGGTTGGGCCCTGGATAATGTGGGGTACTTTTCCTATATCAAGGCCCATATCCTTAATCACATCTACAAAGTCCTCTTAGCCACATGACATGACACATTCATGGGCTTTAGGCATGAAGCCATGGGCATCTTGGGCCCAGTAGTCTGCCAACCACCAAAGTCAGTGGAGAGCACTGAGCAGAAGAGTGACCTGCTTTCTGAGTGGCTGTTGGGTAGAACCAAGCCTCTGCTGGTATCAAGGGGTAACTCGATTGCTGAACTGTTGTCTGAAGAAGTCAATTCAAAAACCCATGCTCTTGACTGGCTTCCCAACTCACCCACCCACCCCCTTCAATATGCATGCCATTAGCATCCTTCAGTCAGATTCACAATGTTTTCTCTCCAAAACTTGAAGGATCTTTTATGTGTCCTGACCTGTTTGTCTTTCTTGCCCCCTCCCTGGGCCACCCTGCCTTGTTTGTTTCCTCCCCACCACCACCCCCTCTCCCCATCTCCCCGGTGATGACACTGGCTGACACACACCCACACCCCACCTGTGCTCCGGGAATCTGGAGTGCGTCCAAGGTCAGAGTACAAAGGAGCATTTGTCTCTCAAAGGCACCCAGAGAAATGGTGCCCAGCCTCCCCACAGCTCACCATCACAAACCTGCCCAACAGACACAGAACCAGCGGGCACTGAAGACCTTAGTGGTGGAAGAGGTCCAGAGAATTGCATCTGGCCGCCCTTTACACAGGAGCAGATGAAGGCTCCGAGGGGAAAGTGCTTTTGCCCAAGGCCACCAAGCCAGTGGGGGCAGCTGTGTTGCAGGCAGAAGTTACCATCCAGGCAATTTGTAGGGAGAGGGGTGATACTGTCCATGCCTGGTTTTGGGTGCAAACAGGTAGTCTCATCATAGTCTAAAAACTAAAATAAAATGAAAGTGTCCAAAATTAATTAGCTGCTTGGGGAATTTGTTGTTGAGAGCTAGTTTTATGTCAATCTGAAACTAGCAACTACCAGTATATTATAGCAAGAGGCTTGTTGATAGTACATGATGATTAATACCTTGTTATCTGAATGGTGAGGGAGGGGGCTGAGTGGTTTTGGGGAGGAGCGCTTCAGGCTGAGGAAGCAGCAAGTGTGACCGTCTGAAGTAAGATCCCCCTTGATGTTCAGAGAAAGAGCAAGGAGGCCTGTGTGATGAGCAGGGTGAGCAGCTGAGGGGAAGTGAAGGAGATAAAGTCAGAGAGATCACACATGGCCTTTAGGGTTTTACCTAAGTGGGCTGAGAAACTCCAGTAGGTCCCGTTGCGGCTAGAACACAAGCTGTGAACAAACAAACACGGTGGTTTAATATGACACCAATTCATCATCTTGCGGTCCTGGAGGTCACAGGTCCACATGGATCTCGCTGGGCTGAGCTCAAGGTGTCAGTGGGGCTGGGTTACTTTCTGGAGGCTCCAGGGAGAATCCCTTTCCTCACGTGTTTTAGCTTCCAGAGTCTGACTTCCTTCTCTGGCTTGTGGCCTTCTTTCTCCAGCTTCAAAGCCAGCAACAGGGGGTCAGGCCCTTCTCACATCAGTCCGTTCCCACAGCTGACCATCCGTCCATTCCCACAGCTCTCGGGCTCTGACCCCAGTGTGGCCAGGTTCTCTATTCTTAGAGACTCACGGGAATAGGTGGGGCTCACCTGGGTGATCCAGGGTACTTTTCCCACATCAAGGCCCATACCCTTAATCACATCTACAAAGTCCCTTTAGCCACCTGAGATGACACATTAACGGGCAGTGGGCATTAGGCTATGGACATCTTGGGGATCATTAGTCTGCCAACCACCAAACTCAGTGGAGGTTCTGAGCAGAAAAGTGACCTGCTTTCTAAATGGCTGCTGGGTAAGAGATCAGACTATGGCAGGCAAAGGTGAGGCAGAGAGTCCAGTAAGAGGGTTACTGTAACTTCCCAGGTGTGAGGGGAAGGGGAAGTGGGTAGAAACCATGGAGGCTGTGAGGGGCAGTCCTATTGTAGGCATATTTTAAAGGGAGAGCTATTAGGATCTCCTGACAGAGTGGACGTGGAGGGCAACAGGAAGAGAAGAGAGGTGATTCCAAGGATTTTGTTCAGAGCATCAGAGAATGGAGTTGCTTGCTGGAGGGGAGGACTGAGAGAACCGGGGGTGGGGAGGGATGACATCAGGTAATACTTCCACCACACAGTTCAGCCATGTCTCTACTCTGGCCCCCAGCTTTCAGGATCTTATATTTCACTTATGAAACCAAGACACACAAGATAACACAACTGATTAATTACTGATACATCAGAACTTATTCCGGCAAATGAACACTATCCCCAAAGCTGTCATCTTGGGAAGCCATATACATTTATCCTGAGGCTGCTGCCAAAATATCTTTGGAATTCCTTTCTAGGAGTTGGACTGATTTATGGATCCTGCCAGAAAACCGGCCTTGTCATTACTCCTTCAGAAGGTCACTTTAAACACTTTATTCACCGGACCTGACTCTTCTTGCAAAAAACTGGAAGCATTTGTCCCCAGGATGACAATCTGCCACCACTGAGGATATTCACATCTCCAGCTGTGGCTCCGTCACTGGAAAAGTCAACTGCCATCTCCAGGGAGGACAGATTTTCGTCCACTCACCAGTGCTCCCTTCTGTGGGCGTGAGGGCCACCATCTTCCTAGAGCCCCAGGGATTGCCAGTGACATGGGGGAGGGGGATCTTGACAACCCAGCACTCATCTGTATTGCATAGATTCAGGTACAATATGGTTTAAAAATAGTGTTACTTTATGACAGTGGATCACCCATATGTTTCACAAGATACATTTTTCTCTGGTTTCAATAGCAGACATATTTATGTAGCTCCTAAGCTACTGGGTTGTTCAGATCGTATGGTCAACGTGAACACATAACTGGTCATATTTCTTGCTTCATTCTCAGAGCTAGATTAAAATCCTCAGCACCCGGTTTGCTCAGTTGTAAAATGTGGGTGCTCATCACACCTTCGTGAGGCAGTTTTGAAGAGGAAATCAGGCATTTCATATGAAACACTTCACACAATGCCCAAGAAATTCTTGAGAAATCTTGGCCGAGACTGTTAACCTCAACCGGTGTGCGTGATCACATTTATCAGATCACTGCTCACCTTTTGCCTTTCCCTGCAAGAACCGCCAGCATGCAGGTTCCAACTGAGGTTGTTGCTTTCTTGATTCTTGTCTGCTTTTCCTAAAATTCCCTTTGGGGAACTTGGCTGCCCAGTTGGTTGTGGGAATTAGGTAAGTGAGCAATGGCCTTCTTCCTTCCCCTCCCTTCCCCTCTCCTCTGACTGCCAGGCCATCCCAGACACAGGCAACAGCTCTAGCCATACCAGCATTCTACCAAATATCAGTCTCCTCGAGCCCTTCATTGCTGGCATACAATGTCAGCTGCTGCCTGGACTTCACCTGTGAGAACCACACACACATCTTATGCTCCACGGGGGAAACAGCCTATGCTGACATCTGGATGCTGAGGGAGGGAGGTGAAATGATGTAAAACTTTGGGTCTCCATCCCTTGCAATGAAACCAACACCCAAATTTTCATTAACTTGAGAAATCACCACGTGCCGGTGCCAGGAGGACTTTTTTCTTTCCTCACAGGGAATTTTAGGGACATCTTAACAGGAGGCTCCTGGAGTCCATGCCTCACACTTCAAATCTGACTCACAAGTAAATCAGTGGTTTGGAATTTTAATCCAATTGGGGAGATAGTGTTGACCAGAATACCTTTTAGAATCACCCTCCTCCCCTGCCAAAATGACAGTGATAATGGTCCATTTGCTGTCTTTGGCCCTGGGTTAGAGTGGGCCCAAAGGGCGGTAAAACGTCATGAGCCAGGGTTGGTGAGGCTATTGGCCACATTAGCTGAGAAAATAGATTTAAAAGTGCCTCGCTCTGTGCCAGGCACATAATTGGCACTTTATTCATGTCAGGTTGTTTTCCCCATCCCTCACGGTTTCCCACCAAAACCAGACCGTATGCCAACACCGTGACCTGGCTGTGAAGGCCCTCCTCCCGGAGCCCATTTCCCACATCGCCGGCTCCGGTCAGCACGGATGGACCGGCCATGCCTATCTTGCTTCCTAAGGCTCCAGGACTTTAGAGAAACATCTAACCACTTGATTTGACAAATGACTTTCTGAGTGGAAAAGGGTTTTACGTTTAATACATATCATAGGAGACATCAGAGCTATGCTCAGGAGATCAAATAGTTTCTTCAGCTAAAAATGTAAGCATGATCCCTATTAATATCTTTCCAACAAAGGCCTTGGGCTCCCCACCCCCATGATTCTATGATCTCAGTTTATTAATGTTGCAGTCCCCTCCCCCTGGTTAAGCTGCCCTTACCGCAGACTCTCATTCCAGTCTGATGTATGCCCTCAGTAGAACACACCTCCTTGGCAAGCATTTAATGTAAAAAAAAAAAAAATCCTCCATCATCATAAATCGTAAAATCAAACAACTGAACACCATCTCCTGGGAAATAAAATCTGAAAAGTTAAGAAGGGAAAAGAGAGGGCTATGATTATTTTAATCCTATTCCAGATGCTCAAGTACTCTCCCCAACAAAACCCAGATCAAACATGAGCCTATTAAAACATATGATAACTACAAAAGTGCATAACACGTTTAGCAAATAGTAGATGCTCAGTTAATATTTATTTTTTTAAAAATAAGTACATACATACAAGCAGCCCTGTGGACCATGCCTGCACAGGCCCAGCCTGAACAGACAAGATGGGTTCTTGTTACCAAAGTCAGGATGCCGTGATTTTTCAAAACACCTTTATGCTTATTAGCTGGTTTGACAAATCAGCATATGGAAGCTTGCACCTGGCCTTCCTGAGGTCCCTCAAAGAATAGGTTAACTCAGACACCCACACAGACACACTTACACACAGAGAGAATCCTATTCTTGGAAGACTTTGGAACCATGTGAATATTTTGGAATCTCTGTCAGCTCTACAAAAGTTGCTGAGGTGGTGAGCACTGATGCTTTATCAAAACCAGAGTAAATAATACCACTGATTCATCACCACCACCAACAAAAAGTGTCAGAAGGATACTGATATTGAGGAATGGATAACGGAGGAGGTCAAAAAAGCAAACATACCAGCCCAAAAAGTTCCATTTCATTTAGCCAATCCAACCCTGAAATCAATGGCAAAGCCATGTAATTCCCTGGGCCTCCATTTATGCAGATGGAAAATGGGAACAAAGAGGTTGCTTTCCATCTACCTGCCAGGATTCTTGGGAGAGCAAAGTTACCCAGCCTGAGAAAGATGTTTGGAGAATGGAAACATAAACCGGCAGCAGCGGATGAAGGACAAATGCCATGAGAACCCAGGAGAGAGGGTTCTTGGTACTGAGCTACAGAGGGATTCCTTGGCGAAGTGGCCCGAGGTAACAGGAGTAAGAAGGCTCAGACTAACAGGTTGTGTTTGCTGATTGGAGGCCTCTGTCCTGTTGCCTAGGCTCACAACCTTGCTGTCCTGGGAGTGGATGGCAGAGCTGCCATCTACCAGCTCCACAACCTGGAGCTTCCTGGGCCCATCACCTTCTCTGTAGAGGTAGACCCATGTCTTCTCCCTCACAGAGGACCACTGCCAGGACCCAGGGAGGTAGGCGAGACCAGAGTGCACACAGAGGTGCCGCACACATGTTAACTCAACCTGAAAGTACGTCCTTCAAAGAAACTGGTCCACTCTCAGAACACTCAGAGGGGAGAGGCGCTTCCTCGCAGCTTCCTGTGTAAGTGTGTCTTGGGTTCTGCCTCCTTGCTCTGGGTTTCCTCCCACCACCCTCCTTGTGGCACTTCCAGAACCTTGGAGAGTCGCAATGGGGGAAGCAAACAGCCCTTTGCCTCATGCTGTGTTCCTGCTGGTGGAAGCAGTGCCCGAGGGGACTGGTCTGGGGACAGGTCTGGACAAATGGCTCTAATGTCTCCCAGGGGCCCCCAAACAGGGTCCTATGGAAAAGGGGGAAGCAAGCAAAACCCTCCTGCATGGTTTCCCAGCTGCATTCCAGCACTCTCCCCCAACAAATCTCAGGTCCCCCCAAGAAGCGTTGCACCAGCTTGTCCCCCTCCCTCTAATCTGGTCCCCCTTGTCAAAGCCTCCTTAGACTACAAATGGCTCTAATGTCTCCCAGCGGCCCCCAAACAGGGTCCTATGGAAAAGGGGGAAGCAAGCGAAACCCTCCTGCTTGGTTTCCCAGCTGCATTCCAGCACTCTCCCCCAACAAATCTCAGGTCCCCCCAAGAAGCGTTGCACCAGCTTGTCCCCCTCCCTCTAATCTGGTCCCCCTTGTCAAAGCCTCCTTAGACTCAGGACTGTAAGAGCCAGTGGGACAGGGCATCATTTCATCTGGATTGTCATCCTAAGCCCCCTGAAAACATCCTAGCAAGCAGTAATGGGGGTACTAGAGAGAGTCTCAATATTTTGGAAAGTCATTCATACAGTGCACATGCCTCACATGAGAGTAGACGGGCTGACCATGCCTCAGGCCTCTGTTGGATGGAACTGTACTGATTCAATGTGGTCACTCTGGTTAGCTGGTGCTGACAACAGTTCTGACTAGGCCCGGCCCCAGTGGCTCAATGGTTGAGCATCAACCTATGAACCATGGTTCGATTCCCCATCAGGGCACATGCCTGGGTTGCAGGCTCCATCCCCAGTGGGAGGAGGCAGGAGGCAGCTGATTGATGGTTCTCTCTCATCATTGATATTTCTATCTCTCTCTCCTTTCTTCTCTGAATTCAATACAAATATGTTTGCTTGTTTTTAAACTTCTGACTAGTAGTTTGTAACTTAAAATGGCTGCCATGATTACTTGATGAGTGCTATTGTAGCACAAACTTTTTCTAACCAAGGAGTCTATTGGGGGAAAATAATAAAAAGACTTAGTGGCCACATGGATAAAACCCACCAACCTTGCCCATCTTGCAGGTGAAGAAATAGAGTCCCAGAAGTTAGGTCTTTCCCAAACCCAAGTGGGGCAGAAGCAGGATTACAGGTGACTACCCTGCGTTTCCCTTCCAGTGCTGTTTGGTCAAGTTGCTCTGCCACATCCTGGGTCCCGCCCTCTCCACACAGCCCTGCTAATTTCCCGGTGACACCTAGTAAGGTTGGCCAAGTGATAGACACATGTCAACAGATCCTCCCAGAATTGTGCTGTGCATTAGGCAGGATAGATGTGGATACTTAATTTAAAATTAATTAAAATCAAATAAAATTTATAATTCAGGTCAGACTAGCCACGTTCCAAGTGCTCAGTAGACCCACGTGGCTAGCAGTGCTCACAATGGGCAGTGCGGACATGGACATTTCCATCACTTCAGAGAGTTCTACTGGGCAGCACTGCTCCGGCAGTAGTGACTCTAACAGGGAGGTGTCTGGACCCTGCAGTTGGCCTGGACTTAGGGTCTGTGGGACCCAAACCCTAAGGACCTGGGGATCCCAGAGAGAAACAGCCTAAAGGACCACTTCCTTCTGAGACTGGCCCTATGGTTTCCATGACCAGAAGCCTCTCTCGAGACTCAGCCACCCTGAATGCAGTATTCACAAGTCACTCTGTCACCAGAGGAGGAGCATCAAAGTGAGAGTCAGGAGAAGGGG
>NW_005355115.1:1935052-1988277 GCF_000412655.1 Myotis brandtii
CCCCCCCCCCCCCCCCGTGTTGCCTGTTACCAGCTGTGTGTCTTCAGCAAGTAGCTCCCCCTCTCTGGTCCTCAATCCCCCACTAGAGAAACAACTCTGTCTTCTCAAGTCTTAAAATTCCATGCCACCCGTCATCCTTTCACTCATCTCTCTCGGGGACCTGTCTTATCTTTCTTGGGTGCGCGTGCATTTGGAGGGATTTTCATCTTAATCAAGGGAGCCGTGGAGAGGGCAGAGGCAGTCGCCTTGGCCAACACCGACGTATGCTCGAATGTAGAGAAAAACCTCTGAAGAGATTGATTCTAAGGCAGCAGAGGGCCTGTAGGGTACTGTTTTCCACGCAGGAGTCCAGTAGTAGTCACCTTGGCCAACACCGACATATGCTCGAATGTAGAGAAAAACCTCTGAAGAGATTCTAAGGCAGCAGAGAGCCTGTAGGGTACTGTTTTCCACGCAGGAGTCCAGTAGAGGGGGACATTGCATAGAGGCCGTTCCTCACAGGCCAGTTCCTGACTTGATCCTGTGGCTGTGAGTGCCCAGATGCAGAGGGCAGGAAATGTGTCTCGTTCGTCCTCGCAGGACCCCAAATCTCTCCACACACCACGCTTAGTGAGTCACAGCCAGAAGCTCCGGGGCAGGCCCAGGAAAGCCCCGTGCTCTTTCTGTGCCGTTAGCCCTGATGAGTTTTCCCTTCCCATGACCAAATTATAAAATCGAAGCTCATTTTCCCAGGTGCCTTCCTTAGCAGCTGTCAAGAGTTGGAACTTGGCAAGACGAACAACGGGGTTTTAAAGCTTAAAATGCACTGATGTCCCGGATGGGTTTTCCCCTCTCTGCCCTCCACTCCTTCCTCAGAGAGATGTTCCTTGTCCGCCTGCCGAGGTTGCTTAAGCCCCTGGCAGTGTGCCTCTTTCGATAAAGAATGCTCTTAAGGAAATAAAATGGCATTCACCATTCACTTTTTCCTAAAGGCCTCATTTAACTTCCCACATTGACAAGGGGACGTCAACCTCCTCCTCAGATAAAGGTTGATTGGCAGGCCGTCCACAATCTCTCACCATCTTCTCAGAACAAGACTCACCAGGCCTGGGCACAACTGAAAGCAAAAGGCTGGTTGGAATTTCCAGCTCCGGTGATTTCTCCCTTCAGGTCTTCAGAGGTAAAGATGAGAGTAAAGACTGTCAAGAAAGCCCCTGACTCTGTGTGAGCACCCACCGCGGGGTGGCAAGGTGGTAGGGGTGGAGGGGCAGCAGGGCACACGTTATTGCAAGTTCCCAGTGAGATTTTCACAGAAAGGCTCTTTCCCTTGTAAATGTCCCATTTAGGGGTTAAAGCTCAGAAGGTGCCTGGATCCAGCCACACCAGCATCTCCAATGCCCCAGGCTTTCCAGCAGGGAGGAGAGGGGGAGGGGTGCTAAAGCCTTGACCTGGGTAGTGACACCTTCTCTTTGAACCAGAGTCACCTGTCCTGGTACCTGGAGCTGTGCAGGGCAGCTGGCCGGGTGTCTGCAAGCAATCTAAGAGAACATGCGTTGTGGGCAGAGGGAGATTTCATCCCTGGTGGTTGGTCTCCCAGCTGAATAGACAAAGGAGCAAGAAATGGGGAGATTCCTGAGCAAATAAGGTGGATCTGCTGGTCTACCTGAGTGAGGACTCCCACAATATTTTCAAAGGCACCAGACTGCCTGGAGAATGAAGGCACAGTATAGACAGAGTAAGGGCCCTGGGTTCACCAGAAGAGCCTGGGGTGAGAGGAAGGGGCCTCCAGGCTTTGGGGCCAGATACGGCTTCAGGTCCCAAACCCATGACGTCTACTTGGATAACCTGAAACAAGTCACCTAGAAGTGCTGCACTTTCATTTTCTCATCTTTTATGGATTTACTAGAGGCCCAATGCATGAAATTCGTGCAAGGGGCTCGGCCCTCGCAGCCTCGAAGCCCCAGCTTCGTCCGGAAGGTCTTTAGACTGTCCGGTCTAATTAGCATATTATACTTTTATTATTACGGATTACTGCAAGGAATCAATGAAATGATCTGTGTGAAGGCGCTCAGCACTCTGCCTGGCGTGTAGTGAGTGTTCACTAGATGTGAGCCGCTACCTTTATTCTGTGAATGAAATGACACGTCAGTGTTACGCATGTAGAGACACGGACGCACAAGAAAACTCTCTTGCATAGGCCGTGGGGATTTCTTTAGGATTGACATTCTGAGGCCTGTGTGACTTCAGACCGACCCACACAGAAATGTCACGGGGGAGTTTGATGGGTGCTTCCTAAAATGTGCTTCCCGGTCTACCCAACAGCCCTCTTGTGTTTGGAATTCTTCAGAGGAAGCCACATGGGCAGTATAAATGGCAGAGTGCCAATTAACCAAAAAACAAATATTTCTCAGATCCCAGGGCAATAAACTCTGAAAATACCACACCTCCACCTCATTCTAGCCCTCACTGTAATACGATAACCCTTCATTTCGGACCCCACTGGAGCATCATAGTGGAATTTGGGGTGTTATCATTGTGCCAACAGCCGTGCGCTGGGCAAGGCGTGACCCTGATAGTGTTAAGTGGCAAGTGCTTCAGTCCCCATCCTTGTCCCTTGGCCATGGTCCATGAGGTGCTTCCTGTGCAACCCAGTGACAGCACACTTCTGGAGGGTTCTAATCCAGGCCAGCTGCTTCTGCAAGTGAGGGTGACATTATCATGTGATAAGAACCTGAGTCCACACAAATTAAAAATTTTTTAAAGAATGAAAAAAAAGCATTGTTTTCAAGTTTGGTAAGAAATTATCTTATTGCACATTGTCTCAAGTGATCATTAACATGTGGCCACCCCTAACTGAACAGTGGGCTGGTTTATTCATTCATTTCACAAACTTGTATTAAGCACCTACTACATGCTAGGCTCTGTGCCAGACCTTGGAGAATGAAGAATACACTGGACTTTAAAGCCTTTAAAGACCTCACAAGGATGCAGGGGAGACGGACAACACAGGGTGACCAGTGCAGTGCAGGGCACAACCAGGGCGCTGTGGAGCCCACGGGGGGAAAGACAGTCAAGGATGAACAATTCTGTCTACAACCAGGAGGCCAAGGTCCTGAGATAGGAGAGTCAGCCTGCCTGGGGCACAGGAGGGCTCCTGGGGACATGGAGGAGGAGGCAGGTGCCGGTAAGAGCATGTGAGGCCACCAAAGGTCACAGGGGTCAGGTGCAAAGACACAGAGGTGGCAGCCGCTGAGTGGGCGTGGCAGCCGCTGAGTGGGCATGGCAGCTAGTGGGTGGGGAGCCTAATTCCAAAGCCAACATTCTTCCCCCACACCCACGATTTCTCCGAGTTTCACAATGCACACAGCCGTAGCATAATTTGTGCTGAACTTGAAAGAACAGACTTCAGATGCCGGAGGTGGAAAAGACCTGCAGGCGTCCTCCAAAGGTTATGTCCTTGACCTTCAAACACAGAAGCCACATGTCAGGTTCCAAAGCTCTCTAATGACGTACACACCATGGCAAACTCTGATAATAGTGTCTGACCTTTCTCCTAGAAAATCAGGCAACACTTCTTCCCATGGACCCTGTCACACTGTGAGCCAATGGTCTCCTGCTTGGCACCTATCATAAAGAGCCTGATAGTATTATTAGCTTAATAATAGCAACTTAAAAAAAAAAACTCATAGAATAATGGAATGAATAAATGCCCCAGACATGGCACTTAAGCCCTCTCCCCAAGTCAGCATCCGAGAATGGAAATGCTCCCGGTGAGCTGGTTGACAGAGTCCAAGGGCAGACCTGAAGCCAGCTCAGCCCATCACTTAGGTAGGATTTTAGAGGCACCAAAACCTCAGTGGCAGAATTCCAATTAGTTATCCATATATTGAGTGAAGGTAGTTGGAGTGTGGGGCTATGTCTGTTTGTTTCACCGTTTTCTTAAACAGTGGAAAACGTCTCTCAAGTGGCATCTTGCAGATTGCCCCACATAAACCATAATAGCAGATTCTTACCTAGTGTTTCCTATGTGCCAGATGTTGTAGCTCAGTCCAACAACAACCCTGTCAGATACAGGTACAGTGGGGCCTTGACTTACGAGTTTAATTCGTTCAGAGACCGAGCTTGTTAAGGAGCTCGTTAACTCAAATTACTCTGTCAACTCAATGCAAAAAATCGGCCGAGAGACAGCTGATATCTCAAAAAACTCGTTAGTCGGGACACTCGTAAGTCAAGGCCCCACTGTACTGTTATTGCTAATGTTTTACAGGTGACACAGCTGAGGCACAGAGAGCTTAAATGGCCTGCCCGCCATCACACAGCTGGTAGATGGTAGAGCTGGTGGGGGGGGGGGCGTCAAACATGGGTGGTCTGGCTCGGGAGCCCATCCTCTTACTGACCCCACTGGGTGGCCCCAAGGTTGCAGGCATATAAACACAGTGTGCCCTGGTCTTAGCCCGGGGAGAAGGCAATGGGTTCCGGGCTCTAGAGGAAGACCCTCAGGCACATCCCTGGAAGCATAAGATTCTAAAGTCAAGGGGTTAAGACACTGTCTATTAAGGGTCACTTTAAGATAACATTTCCTTCCTCCTGGGAGTAATGAATTCGTGCAGTTGTAGGAATCGGTTTTCAAATACCAGGTACTTGAGAAAAATAAGACTTAGAACAGGTAAGATCCCAGCTGCAGGGCAGGGATGCTGGCCAGGGCAGACCTGGGGAGAGGAAGGGCTGGTCTCCAGAGTCTGAAGAGTAGGAGGGGAGGGTGATGGGAGAAACAACGCCCCAGGACAACAAGCTGCCTGCCTGCATGTCTGCATGTGAGCTGGAGATCAGGCCGCAGCAAGGTGCCTGTGCGGCCATTTGAAAGGGCCTCGGGCAGGCAGCTGTCTGGGTGCTGAGCGCTGAACAGCAGGGTAACTCCCTGGGAGGCATAGCGTGACTAGAGCCGTGGGGGTGGGTGAGAACAAGTCTGACGTGAGACTGTCAGGGCTCCCCAGGAGGTGACACTCAGAGTTTTCAGTTTCTATCTTGATAAAAATTTTGCTATTTTCAAAATTGCAAAAGAAATGGAACCGTGACTCATATTTCACAATTTGCCTGGCGTATTTACTGTATTTCCAGAATTCTGACAATTTGTCAGGGGTGATGGGGCATCCAGGTGGACTATTTGGCACAGGGGCATGTTACCAGGGGCGTGGTGGGCCACGCGTTGCCCCCGCCTCATGTCATATGTTCAACAGCAGAAGCCAAGGATTTAGGTGGGTTCCAGGTCTCCGTGGGCTGGGGAGGACATTACAAGTTTGGATATATCCACCTGTGTATACGTTCTGTCTCTTTTTTAGTCCTCTCTGAGCCACATTTCCATCCTCTGTAACTTTATGAGGTCAATTAGTTGAGCTTCATCATTTTTTAAAACAGGTTTTAAAATTTTAATGTTTAAGTGGTAGGGGTTTGAGTAGAAGCTTTCAAGATAATGGGATTTAGGAGCTGATGATACACAATTAAATCTTGACGCTTTGGAGGAACAATGAAAACACCCAGAGAAACTGAAAAACCAGAGTTTTCCCCTTTGGTTTCTAAATGAGGACTCAAGTCAGGACGTCTGTGGAAGAAATAGACACGGGGCCGCTCCTGTCACCGGGAGATAGCACCCAGCTTCGGGTCAGCAACATGTTGATGGTGTTTGTTTCTTTTTAAATGTGCTCATTAACCTTGGAAATGAGTTTATACAGGAAGAGAAACTACTTTAATCTTCCAATGGTTAGATCTCACATTGTTCAGCACCTTTCATCAGACCCCTTGATATTGTCCATATTTCCAGTTCTCAGAGCCCCAGGGGGCTGTTGAGGCCCAAGGTGAAGGTCATGGTCTCCTATATCTCTCACCATCATGTTTTTCACTCTCTCTCTCTCGAGTGCTCTTTGTGGAACAGAAAGAAACCTGATTTCGAGAAACTAGTTCTCATTAGAAAATGATTCATTTAGATAGCCTGAAACTGGCATTTGTGGAGGTACCTACCTATACAGGCATCAGGGCAGAGCCTTAAAATTGTTATTATTTCATTTCATCCTCCCAAGTGCAATTTTGCCCATTTTCAGAGTAAGGAATTATGGTCAGAGACTTGTCCCAGCCACAAACAGAAACGGCAGAATTGGGATCCTGAGCCAGGCTGAGTCCAACAGCGTTAGTGCTCTTAGGGATGAATAGAAATGGAGGCCTTAGCAAAGCTAAAAGCCAAATGAGGGATGCTAACCCGGAGGGCTTTTAGGCCAGTGAATGGGAGTGATTCTTGGGGGGACCCTCCTGTTGCACCTCAATTGTCCCTGTGCAGCAGTTTGACCAGCTGGATGCTGCAGGGGCTTCCCAACAGGCTCTGAGTCCACTCTGGTCTCCCAGCAGGCCACCCTCCACACTCAGCCAGCGCTATTGATGCAAGCCTGGTGAGTTCTCTCTCTTGTTAAACACCCATTAGCACTGCCCGTTGAACTCAGAAGAAACACCCCGATCCTCACATGCCAGAAGGTCCCGCCTGACCAGACTTGCACACTTCTTTTAAAAAAAATGTATTTTTATTGATTTCAGAGAGGAAAGGGGAGAGAGAGACAGATAGAAACATGAATGATGAGAGAGAATCCTTGATCGGCTGCCTCCCACACGCCCCCTACTGGAGATGAGCCCGCAACCTGGGCATGTGCCCTTGACCGGAATCGAACCTGGGATCCTCCAGTCCACAGGCCAACGCTCTAGTCACTGAGCCAAATCAGCTAGGGCCTTGTCCACTTCTTTAGGCTCATCTCACCCTTCACCCCTGCTGTCTGCTCTCCAGGCACCAGGCATGCACTTCCTCCTTCCTGCCACAGGGCCTTTGCATGTGTTGCCCCCTTTTCCCTGAGCGCGCTGGCCCACCTTGCTTTCCACCAGGCCACCTTCTTCCCCATCTTTGTGCCTCAACTTAAATGTCCCTCCCTCAGAGAAGTTTCTTGTGGTCACCAAGCCACGCTCCACAGCACGTTCCAGAGCCCCTTGCACCCATCTTCAGCTTCACTCATCACTGTTAACATGGGGTAGTTATTTGCACATTTGTGTTTAATGTCATCTTACCCTCCGCCCAAAGGAGGAGGTTTGGATCAATAGACATCTGCGAAGCAGGAACCCATTATTGTTCACGATGGTACCCCAGAGTCTGCTTCAGCACCTGACATACCAGCATAAGAAAATGAGATGCTCAAGACATGCTGTTGCCCTCACCAGGCAATTAATTACAATGCAGACACTCGCTGATCTGTTTCAGACCTAAGGCCCCAGTCACGTGTCCTAGCTGACTCCCGGAATTCCATCAGAGCCAACGTATGAGCAGCTGGTGGAGCAAACGTGAGCACACAGGTTACAGGAAAGCCTGGGCCACTCTGCGGTCTTCTCCCCACATCGTGTCTTCATAAGCTGACAAGGGGCACCAGCTAACTGTTCTCACCATACAACCTAAGTCCAGGGTGATTCCACTTCCCATAATTCAATTCCCATCCCGCTCTGTTCGCCTCCAGAGGATCCACCTCAATTATAATAAAAGCCCACATTCTAGGCGCGGCCTAGAGGCCCGGAGGATTGGCTCCTCACTGACTTGTCCTCCTACCAGTCTCTGCCCCTCTCACTCAGCCAGCCATATGGGCTCCTTACAGCTTCTAGAACACACCAGGCATGAACCTTCGGGCCTGTCAGCCTGCTGTTCCCTATGCATGGACCCTTCTTCCCCCAGATAGCCACAGCACTCGCTCCAGCATCTGCTTTAGATGTTACCTTTCCTAAAAAAAATAAAATACAATAAATAATATAAAATCAAATAAAAAATAAAATAAAATAAATAATAAATAAAAATCGCCTTCCCTAAAAAGATAAAATAAATAATAAATATCGCCTTCCCTGACGGCATTCCCACACTCCCTCAGCCCCTTCCTTGCAGCATTTTTCTCCATCATGGACCACTGTCTAACACGCTACCTATCGCTGTTACTCATTATCTGCCTCACACCATTGAAACAGGAAGCCCCGTGAAGGCAGGGGTTTCTATTTGTTCACGGCTGGGCCCCACTGCCTGACACTTACAAGGATCTCAACAATCAGGCAATCCCCAGGGATGCATGCGTTACCCAACACCTTCCTCGCCACCTGCTTCTGTCAGGGCTGCCCCTGCACCACTCTGGTCGGGTGGGAGAGAAGAGACCAAAGAAATACAGGCCTCTGGACCTCCTGGGTTCACAGCACGGGCCCCAAAGCCTGATCTAAAACAGGTGGCCTGTTTCCATTTCGCAATTCTTTCGTCGGCCGAAAAGTGGGGTTCCTTAGGTATCAGTCATTCATTCCACAGTTGCTTTAGCCGTGGCCAGCCCAGGTAAAGATGACGTGAGTATGGAAGGCCCCGCTTTGGGGAGCTCAGAGTCAGAAAGCCACTCCCAATGGCCACGTTAGCTTCTTTCTGTCGAACTGTTTCCCTGCTCATTTATTTTTCTAATCTCAAATACAGATTTTGTTACCTTTCAAAATATAGGGCGTTTAAGAAAAGCAGTGCTCCTGGTTAGAACTGAGAGAGGTTCTTTCATACCTACTGGTCACAACCTCCAGGGGCGAAAGGGGTGCAGCTTGATCCCAAATAGAAAAACACAGCAGTTTTTTAAACCAGGCAGGGGCTGTTTCCATGAGTTGGACAGGTCCCGGGCCCTGGGAGGGCAGTGAGCTTGGTCATGTTTGCATTTCCGACACCATCTCTCTGAATTCTTCCCCTAACCCATGGCTGCTATGCTTTCCTGTTAGTTGCTCCAAACATGTTGCTCATGCTTAAGGCCTGGTAGTTATCTTACAGTAAATACCCAAAGCATGCTTCCTCCCCGATCCCCACGCCCTGCGCTGAGCCTACTTCTCCATCCCCCCACTAGCTTCACAGCTCTGTCGTTTTCAAAGCCGCCCCTTGTACTCGGGACAGCCGATTCCTTCAGCTCCACCCAACCAGTCTGCTTTCGAATCTACTTCCCTCTTAAATCCCTCTTCACTCAGCAGTGAAACCTTCTGCTTCAGTCTCACAAGGAGGCCTCCTCCCTCCTGCCACCCCGCCCCAAGAATCTGAAGAGGAAGGAGTAATATTAGAACTGAAATCAAACGTCAGTTTCAGCTAAACTGAGCAAGGCACACTTTCACCAGGTGTTTCAGATGTTGCCTCCAGAGACAGAGGAAGGTCACAAAAGCAAAGGGCGAGGACCTTTTATCCTCTACCCCTGGGTTCACACCTGCTTCTGAATAAACAGACAAGGTGTGGACTTGCCTGCCCCCTCTGATTAGAGCAGTGGTTCCCAAACTTATTTGACCTACCGCCCCCTTTCCGGAAAAAATATTACTCAGCCCCTGGAAATTAATTTTTTTAAAATTTTAATAGCAGTTACTCATTGCCCCCAAATGCACCTGTGGCCATCACCGCCCCCCTAGATCGCTGCAGTGCCCACCGGGGGGCGGTAGCGCCCACTTTGGGAATCACTGGATTAGAGGAACTGTCAGGGCTCCGTGCACCCATTAATTCATTAATGCAGTCTTTTGTTTATGTAGCAAATAGTATTTGAGAAGTTTATTCCTTTGACTACTGATGGTTTTACAGTCTAATCTTCAAGAGTGCCCTATTACATTGCACGTAGTCTTACAAGATATTGTATCTTATTGAATGGATGTCAATTTGGTAAAATTCAGTTCCTTTATTTAGACCCATGGTATTTTCTGATGTGGCAAAAGAGCCCTGGGCTAGGGCAAAAGAAAACTGGAGAGGAATTCCATCTATTCCACTTACTGTATGATTAACCATAGGAAAGGTGATGACTTCTCCAAGCCTCAATCTGCCTGATCCATAAAATGGGTATGATACCAACTGCCCTACCTACATCACAGGAGTTTCTGTATCTTACTTATCTCAGGGTCCTTGGCAATCAACACAATGCCCGACAGACAGCAGCCTTTCCAAAACCATAGATGGAACTGAAAACATTGTAATTAAATTGAGAAAGTAGTCTTGAGTCAAGCATTACAGAGATGAAAGCCTCGTCTCTACTTAACAAAATTCTATGCATTCTTTTGTTGTTGTTGTTGTTGTTGTTAATCCTCACCCGAGGTTATTTTTTTGTGGTTTTTTATAGAGTGGAAGAGAGGGGGAGAGACAGAAAGAGAGAGAAACATCAATGTGAGAGTAACACATTGATTGGTTGCCTCTTGCACTCACCTAGACCAAGGCCGAGATCGAGCCTGCAACCGAGGTTCGTGCCCTCGACTGGAATCGAACCCGGGACCCTTCAGTCTGCAGGCTGATGCTCTATCCACTGTGCCAAATTGGCTAGGGCAAATTGTGTGCATTCTGCAAGGCCTGCTTCAAATGCAGTTTTAACCCCTTAATGTGAAGATAAGAAAGAGCTGAGGCGGTTGAGTGGTGTCTGGGACACCAGGCCTCACCTGGGAGATACAGCCCACTGGAGCAGAGCTCTCAAGAACTGCCATGAGAAGAGACCCAGTGCAGGTACTGGGGTCTGGAGACCCAGGCTCTGCCAGGGAGGAGAGACAAGTCAAGGATCCAAAGCAGAATAGGACTCTGGGCTGTGGAGAGCAGGAATGAAGCAGATAGGATATCTGAGAGAAAAATTGGGAGCTCTTGTGGAGCACGTAGAGGTGGTATCAAGGGGCAAGTGGACAAGGACAGACATACTCTGAGTGGCTGGTGTGTTCTCACGCTGCTGAATCATGCAGGATGGAAACCATCCCACCCCTTCTCAAATCCCATAGCACCCTGTACTTCTCAGGGCACTGCCCACACTGTCGCTATGGTTCTTCGAGGCTGTGCAAATCTTCCCTCCCCTACCAGCATCTAAACTCTTTGAAGGCAAGTCCAAGTCTTACTCATCTTTGTACCCTCTTCCCAGTCCACACCCAATGCCGAGCCCAGTGTCTTGCATATAATCAGTATAACAAATATTTGCTTGCTGGATTAATAAAAACATTATACTGTTTGGTTTCCAATATGAGCAAATAAGACATAGTCCAAAATACTATTGAATCTTTACTTTACTTGTATAGTTTTATTACCTGGGTTTTCAATGTTCTGCCTTATCCTTCAGCATTTTACAGCATACTTAAGTTTTCTTATACAACAAAAATCACTTGTCATTTGACTGTGTGTTATACCAAATAACGTAGGAAGGGCTACCATTGATTGAGCATTGTGTCAAAATGGCTAGCTCTTGGTCAAAACCTGTGGCGCCCCTTCCAGAGTGTGGAGCTATTGCTAAGAGGTGGCAGCTAAGCTGGGACTACATTTCCCAAACGTCCTTGCACCACGGTGAGACCATATGACTGGTTCTCATCAAAGTAATGTGAATGGACATGGATGAGTCTCACCTCTAAGGCTGGGGCTTTTCTTCACTCTCTCATTTCCCTTTGCCGCCTGGAAGCAGAGGTCTTTGAGGCTCCGGGGGGTGGGGAAGTCAGGGGATGAAAGCCTGAATCCCTGAATGACCACATGGAGGAAAGCCTTCTCCTTTCTCCATTGACTCTATTCCATGGGCAAGAAATAAACTATCAAATCCCTGGAAATTGGCATTTAACTGTTAAACACCTAGTGTTACCTTCATATAAGTATCTACTGTATGCAGGTGCTTCACACAACTGAACACTTGTAACAGCCCTGAATGGTAGGTACTATATTATCCTTCTTTTTTACTTTCCAAATGAGTAGACTAAGACACAGAGGGGTTAAGTAATTGAGACGGGGACGGGGGGCGGCGGGGGAGTCACAGCTAACAAATGTTGGAGCTGGAGTTTGGCCGAGGTTTGTCTAGCTCCAAACGATGGAGAGTTCTCTACTCCAATACATCACCCTGTCTCCCATCCGTCAGTGATCCTGGACTCTGTCTTTGACATCATTTTTAACTTAGGAGTTTCTGCCCTGATTCTGACCTATACTTTTTAAAAGCAGTTCAGATACATGTTTCCCTTTCCTTCACAGAACCCCCTCTACCACCTGGAAGAATTATGCATTCCAAGCCCTGGAGTGTGCTTGAGAAACCTTAATTTCTTCCTCACCTGTTTTGACACAATTTTTTTATTACCAGAATTGAATTCTTTCTCGAAGGAAATATTTAAGCTTATTATGGCTTGGCTTCTGTTTTTCACCAGTCATGAGGGGTAAGAAGAGAATTCATTGTGGGTATTGAGTGGAGGACAGGAAAGAGAAAGAGAGAGAGAGAGAGAGAGAGAGAGAGAGAGAGAATAAGGATGTATCAAATGCCACGTGGTCCTGGCTTGCATCAGAAAGCGCTCTCAGAACCTTTATACTAATTCTCAGGCACTTTGTTGATAAAATTTATGCCACCCACGGTTATGTCTGTGTTAGTTCTGTTTCTTTTTCTCCTTCTGACTGAGACATAGAAAAGTTCAAATGACTAATCCAGAGTCACATAGTATCAAGGGACAGAACTGGAAAGCAAATTATATCAGCATGAAGAGGCATAGAAAGAAAGGTCAGTATAAACTCCTCTGCAAAAAAAGAGCTCATGAAATCACAGGTGTGGGGCTTTTTGACCCTTAACACATAAAATGACAGTTATCCAAACTTAGGGAAATAAAAGAGTAAACAATCCCAGATTTTTTTCAAATAATTGAAACTAGCTCCTTTAGCTACTTAAACAATAACCTGTCTAAAATGTATATACTTGTTGCCTTTTTGAAGTATATTAATTATTCTTGATGATTCAAGATAAACATCTGTTAATGAATTGGATTGTTAATTGATGGACCAATTCGGAAAATAGTGAAGGAAATAAGGCTGCTGCATTAAATATCCCCGAAGTGGTGTGTAGCACAGTTCAGTGCGAAGATTTCATCTCTTTTGTTTAATAATGTAGCTTAAGCACCTTGACCAGTGCCCACCACATGTGGTCACTCAATAACCATTTGTCTGGTGATTGAATAAATGAATGACTGTCCCCTTTTATATCAGGTCATTTCTTGTCATCATTCGGTTTGCCCTTAATGGGTTGGGAAACTAGTGACAGATAGTTAGATAGATAGATAAATAGATAGATAGATAGAGGAAATTATAACAACAAAACTTTTAGAACTTTCTGCAATGATGGGAATTTTCCTGTGCAATGTCTACTTACCACTCTTAAATTCTTGACATATGGCTAGTTCAACTAAGGAACTAAATTTTACACTATATCTAATTAGAATTAATTTTAAGAGCCATGTGTGGCAAGTGGCCCCTATACTGGACCGCACTGGTTTTGAACAATTATTATAACAACAAAACTTTTAGAACTTTCTGCAATGATGGGAATTTTCCTGTGCAATGTCTACTTACCACTCTTAAATTCTTGACATATGGCTAGTTCAACTAAGGAACTAAATTTTACACTATATCTAATTAGAATTAATTTTAAGAGCCATGTGTGGCAAGTGGCCCCTATACTGGACCGCACTGGTTTTGAACAAGTCCCTAAATAAGTCAATAAGACAAGTCTGAAGGCTCAGCAGCATTATTTTTTCAAACGATTTTATTCTGCCGCATTCTGAATGAATAATGGAAGCTGGTCAAAAGGCTCTCCTGCAGACCGAGGCGTAGGAGTGTGGTTGACGGTGATTTGGCTCAAGGAGGACAGTGCAGCCTTGGCAATCCTGTTAAGAAGGGCAGGGGCACTGACTGGGAAGCAGGAAGCTCTGCCCGGGATGCCGCCGAGGCCAGGTAAGCCTGAGAGGAAAGCTGGGCTTTTCAGGGAGCCCCTCCATCTCGTCGCTCAGGGCAGGGAGCAGGGCAGGCAGAGCCCCTTGAGACTCAGGCCCAGCTCAGCGAGGGGTGCCCTCAGGCTCAGAGCCCACAGCGGGCACCAGCTTGGGCAATGCCAGTGCGTTGATGTGGAGGGTTTGGCTGTCCGTTTGGTTTGTTCTTTAATCCCCAGACTTACAATTTTTTCCAACACAGGACTCCGAGCAACCAGAATTGGCCTACAAGCTCTTCTCTGTCCCTATCCTAAGAGGCAAGGGTCACTCTCATTGAGCTGGGAAGCTCCAGGGTCTGTTATCCGACTAGGTGTGGGGCTCTTCGGGGACGTCGGTGTCCTGCGGTGACGGGGTGGCTTTCTGAGCGGGACAGAGGCAGTCCTGCTTGGTAAAAGGAGCCCACCCACTGCATCTCTGTCCAAGGTATTCCTTGGAGCTAGAACCACCTCAGCGACATAGACCTCAAGGGTCCCACACCAACGTCCACTGTGATCAGAAATGTCCTCTGCCTGTCTCTGCAGGGGGAGAGCCTCATCACAGGACAGTGACATGAACATACCTCTTTCCTGGTCAAGGACATCATTGCTTCTATGTGACCTGCAGACACACACCACTGAATCATGCACCCACTTACTCCTAGAGAAAGGGGCAGCTTGGCCTCGACCACCACCCTGTGGCACCAGCTCCTGTTTCATAACCAAATCTGCATAATTCTTTGTTTTTAAGATGAAGATATACCTATATCTCTACATAGATATAGATTCATGTGTATATGTAATATAACATAAAAGTGATAATGAATAATAAAGAAAATATTTTAAGAATTATGTAAACAAAAGCATCCAAAGACCCCCATCCAAAGACAACCTCAGCTAACATTTGTTGTATGTCTTACCTTCCATTTCTCTAGGCACAGATTTTCCTCCTTCACCTAGTTATAAGCATGTTATCATTGGTATCTTGCTTTTTGTCATATCATGAGCATTTCCCTTATAATAATACAGTTTAGCAAACACCATCTGTAATATCTGCAGAGTATTCTGTGGGAGGAGTTACCATGTTCACCTAATCATCCTCCTTTGGAAAGACATTTGGCTTCTAGTGTTAGCCATTTTCCTAAATTATGACAGCAAATAACTGTGTGTGCGAAGGCTTGACCCCCCCCCCAACACACACACACACATACACACCCCAATTCTGGGACACTCTCCTTAGATTAGAAGAGGAATTTCTGAGTCCAGTGCCATGAAGATGAGGAGCCGAGGTTCAGGGTGGACCAGCAGAGCCAAGTTCAGGAGCAGATAATCTTGACCTTCTTGGTGTTCCAGCTTCCAAACACAAGATCCATGACAACAGGATTGCCAGGGCATTTATTTTAAACCCCGATTTCTAAGAAGCACCCAGATTTATTGAATCAGAAGACCCTGGACTGCGCTTGGGCGTGTGAGCCTGTGACAGTCACAGGTGACTGCCTGATGTCCACTTCTGAACCACAGGGCCTCCGGGGGACATTGTGGAGAATGCCTTATAAGCCTTCTGTTTATCTGTTGCTATTAAAACTGCAGGAAACAGGCTTCTTGCTAACCCTGCCACTTGGCAAGGGGGAATCACAACAGCAATGCGTTCGTTACCTAGATTCTTGGTGAAGTATTCAATTAAAATGCTTAATTTCTTGCCTGGCTGGCATAGCTCAGTGATTGAGTGTTGACCTATGAACCAGGAGGTCACAGTTTGATTCCTGGTCAGGACACATGCTTGGGTTTTGGGCTCGATCCCCAGTGTGTGGTGTTCAGGAGGCAGCCGATCAATGGTTCTCTCTCATCATTGATGTTTCTATCTCTCTGTCCCTCTTTTTCCCTCTCTGAAATCAATAAAAATATATTAAAAACTAAATAGAAGCCCTTCTTCACCTTCCGTGATCTTTGAACGTTAGCCCTTCCGGTGTGGATTTGTATTTTTTTCCTCAGAGCTTCCTTGCTCAGCCCCGTCTGCAATGCCCTCTGCCCAGACTCCAGAGTTTTGTGTTCTCTTCACTCACGGGCTGGGAGAGTTCCCTCCTCGGTTCTAATTATAAAGCTGGAGGACTTCGCTGGAACTTTAGTAACATAATATTACACTTCCGCCCAAGGACAAGTGTCTGGGCGTCACTGACGGGGTCCTCCGGGGAGGAGAGCGAGCCTGGCTCAAACCCAGGATGTGCAAACACTCAGGACTCGGACCGTCTCCCCACCCCCGACCGTGTTCCCATGGTGTTCCTCCTCTGAGGGAACAATGAAGTCACACAAACCAAAACCGAGAGAGAAAGACAGCGACAGAAACGGAGGGAGTCAAAGCAGAGAGGAATTTTGGAGCGCATAGGCCTGGAGGCCGAGCTGGGTGTGATCCCAGAGGCTGCCACCCAATGGAGTTGGAGGGAAACACCTTGCCTCCCACACCTTGGCCCCAAGTCAAAACCTCGTTCTCAAAGGAGGCGCTGAAAAGGCGTCTGAGTATTA
Organism: Myotis brandtii; assembly: GCF_000412655.1. Classification (NCBI taxonomy): domain Eukaryota; kingdom Metazoa; phylum Chordata; class Mammalia; order Chiroptera; family Vespertilionidae; genus Myotis; species Myotis brandtii. Next base: position 1,951,318 of record NW_005355115.1, read on the forward strand.
ATTTGTCTGTTGTGAGAGGTTTTAGTGCGGCTATAAATCACACCAGGTCGCAAACAGGGCCTCCGTGGAGGTGTCCCTGAGCTGCTGGAACCTGGTGAGACCTGCACAGAAGGAACTCCCTCCCACTCCCGCCCGGGAGGAGGGGGAGAAGGGCTCCGGGCCACTTCTAATCACCTGAAGTGGTTAAGAGGCCATGGCTCTGGTCCCACAAAATCACCCAACGAAAGTGAACCTGGCAGGTGTGGGGTCCCGGCAGTGGAGGGATTTTTAAAGAAGCATTTCTCAAAAGTAGGGTGTGTTGAAACCCAGGGGCTACAGTTTAAGGTTAAAGGGCCCGAGTCAGGGAAGGGAAACGTTCAGTTACCTGTGAGGGGCTTCCTTTTCACATGAGACAAGCAGGCAGCTGAATCCAGATGAGGAAGGGATAAAGGTGAAATGAAAGCGTGGCCATTGTGACAGGTGACCTGGCCAGCTAATGGATGTAACTTCAAAGTAAGAAAGTTCCCTAGAGTTTGGTGCGTGGTCTGGTACCGGGACCCCACCCCAAAGTCCAAGCTATAGGTCCTCCTAGATCAGTGGTTCTCAACCTTCTGGCCCTTTAAATACAGTTCCTCATGTTGTGACCCAACCATAAAATTATTTTCGTTGCTACTTCATAACTGTAATGTTGCTACTGTTATGAATCATAATGTAAATATCTGATATGCAGGATGGTCTTAGGCGACCCCTGTGAGAACTGCTGTCCTAGATGAAGAACAAAGACAATGGCAGAGTAGCCAGGAGTGGGTTCTTGTGATATCGCTCATTTTCCAATTTTATATCATTAAGATGCCCCTACTCTTTTTTTTTTTTAAATCTTCACATGAGGATATTTCTTCATTGATTTCTTTTTAGAGAGAGTGGAAGAGAGAGGGAAAGACAGAGAGAAACACGTCGATTGGTTGCTGGGGAGGAACCTGCAACCTAGATGTATGTCTTTGACTGGAATCTAACCCGAGACCCTTCAGTCCGCAGGCCAATGTTTTATCCACTGAGCCAAATTGGCTAGGGTGCCCCTACTCTTCAGAGTACAAGAGAAAGGCCTGGAGACAGTCCCAGGCCCAATCACCAAAGCTTCCTAAGGTCCAAGAATCTTTCCCACCAGGTGATCCCAGTGCTGTGGTTGAAGGCCCTGAGGTGACCGAGACCCTCTCCCAGAGCACCAAGCCTGGCCCCACTCATGGGCCCCAATCAGAACACGTGTAGTCGGGGTTGAGCAACCCTATGGTAGCTCTGTGCTCTGTGGGTGAAAAGGCCATGGTTTTTTGGTCCTTCTCTTGGAATGAATCACAGAAGGAGGACTATGCATTGGTTCTTTGTGTACACGAGCCAGTGACTCAATTCTGGCAGCAGCATTCTTGTAAGATGGCCTTTGCCGGGCCCCATAAGCAAAAGAGATAGTCAAAAGCATCATTAGTTTATCTAGCTGACGATGACCACATTTCACCCTCGGAGGGGCCTTTCTAGATTTTATCATGGCTCCCAAATACTCATTCTCCCCTCCCCACTCCACCAATTATATGTCATATAAGCAAGAAATGTAAGTAATATAAGCAAGAAATAAATGTTTGGTGTTGTTTTCAACCATTGGGTTATTGAGGGTGTTGATTATGATAGCAAAAGCTGGCCAGCACAGCCCTGCTCCTTGATAGACACAGCGATGCAGGACGGTCTTTCATCCAACATACTTCTTTTAAACACCTACTATGTGCTGATAAAAGCACAAATCTTACAACTATAGAATCTGACCACAACCTACCTTTTAGCTTTCACCCCTCCTGCTACAGAAGCAACTCTCCTACTCAGAACCCTTCAATAGTTCTCCAGCTGACTCCAAATTAAAGCCCAAGTCCTCTATCATGGCCTGGAGGGCCCCTCAGAGTCTGGCTCTTGTCTCCTCTGTGACCTCGTTTTCCTATTACCTACAGCTCCCCCTGGCCGCCTTGCTGTTCCCTGAACATGCCGTGTGTGCTCCTGCCTTAGAGCCCTCGCACTTGCCATTCTTTCTCCCTTGACTGCTGTTCCCCAGGATATCACAGGGCTCCCTCCCCTCCTTTAAGCCTTTGCTTGAGTGTCACCTCCTCATTGAAGCCTGCCTGGACCACCAGTTTGAATTGCAACCACCCCCTTGCTTCCCAAAACCTCTTCTCTGCTAGAATTACCTGTTGCCCTCACCACTCGTGTATATAATAGTCTACATCAGCGTTTCTCAGAGTGTGGTGCACAAAGCCCTGAAGGCCCACGAGACACATTCCCACTATTTCATCATCATGCTAAGATGCTATTTGCCCTTTTCACTGTGTTGGCATTGGCACTGATGATCCAAAGGCAATGGCGGGTAAGCAGGTGGCACCTTTGTGTGAATCAAGTCAGTGGCACCAAACTGTACTAGTGGCCATTGTGACCCTCCCTGCCACACACCCCCATTCCAAAAGGTGCTGGTTTCACTTAAGAATGTCCCTGAGGAAACTATGTAAATCATTAATTTTCTGAAATATTGACCATTGTGTGCATGTCTGCTTAATATTCTGAGGCATATGCCTAAAGCCCTCCAGTCACCTACCGAAGTATGATGATTGTCTCAGGAAAGCACTTGTGAGACTGAGTTACAGGTTGAACAAGCTGATTTTTTCAGAAATCCGTTTTCACTTAAAAGAATGACCAAGTGACGAATTATGGTCACTCAGACTTGGATATTTGACTGATATTTTCTGGAAAATAACTGGAGGTATTTACTGCCAAAGGGAAAACACAGGCTTTCCAGTAAAAATCAAAAATTTTGAAAACTGCCCTAACCGGTTTGGCTCAGTGGATAGAGCATCGGCCTGCGGACTCAAGGGTCCCAGGTTCGATTCTGGTCAAGGGCATGTACCTTGGTTGTGGGCACATCCCCAGTGGGGAGTGTGCAGGAGGCAGCTGATCGATGTTTCTCTCTCATCGATGTTTCTAACTCTCTATCCTTCTCCCTTCCTCTCTGTAAAAAATCAATAAAATATATATATATTTAAAAAAAATTTTTTTGAAAACTTATTTCTACTTCCCAATACTGAAAAGACTTTTCTAATGAAATTGGTGCTGATAACAGTAACAGTGACTTCTGTTATTACATTATGAAATAGATTAACATTTGGAAGATCTACAAAACTGGGTGAACCCATGCTCTCCAGATGATCAATTCGTGGTGCATGGATAAAAGACATTCAAAATGTAGGATGGACCAACATATTTGAATGAAATAAAGCACTGTTACAGTTTCAAATTCAACATTACAACTAACCTTTAAGAAACTGCTGCTTGGATTATGGTGTAGTATCAAAAAAGAACATCCACAATTTTTAAAAAGGCTGTTAAAAGACTCCTCCCTTTTCAACTACATATCCGTGTGAGGCCAGATTTCCTCCATATACTTCAGCCAGAACAACGTCAGCACCGATTGAATGCAGAAGCAGATATGAAAACCCAGCTGTCGCCTACATTAGTCAGAAATTAAAGAGATCTGCAAAAAAACTGTAAAAAAAAAAGCCCTCCCTTGTCTAAATTGTTCTTCTGAAAAAAAATAGTAATTTTTTACTAAATATATGTTATTTTTACTAAAATGTTAGGAGTATATTATTATTTTTAAATTTCATACATAGTTTTAATTTCTAAGCCTCATTTCTAGTATTATAATATCAATAGCTTTGACTTACATAAACAAAAGCTCTTTGAGGTTCTCAATAATGTTTAAGAACATATAGGGTCTGAAACGAAAACATTTGGGAACTGCTGCCTATACATAACGTATTAGTTATTTTTTGTCTTCCTCTTTTAGAATGCAAACTACAGTAAGGCAGTGGTGGTTTTCTGTCTTGCTTACCGCTGAGTTCCCAGAGCTTAGAAGAGTGCTGGGCAGTAGGCACTCTGAAAAGATCTATTGAGTGAATGCATTAGTGAATGAATGAATGTCCCTATGGCACCCTCCACTCACCAGGGCCTGTCTGCTCACACTCCCACAAGCATCCCTGAGGCTCAGAGTCTAGCTAAGGCCCCTTATCCATTCATCTGCTCTAAGATATTTTCCAGCTTCCTGCCTCTCCCACCCATGCTGAACTCCCACCGCACTGACCTGTGTCACTCCGCTGGCCCTGCGGGCTACCACTGGCCTTGTTTATGTGCATTTCTTTTTCTTCCCACCAGACGGCAAGGATCCCCGAGTGCCGCATGCCGGGGGGATTCTTTAGTCTCTTCCTGAGCTCTAAGCACAGTGCCTAGGACTGAACAAAGGCTTTGTAACTAAATGGATGATTTCAAAATAAGTGAATGATATACAAAATGAACATCCAGTCACATGAATAGCATACATTCAGAAGAATTGTTTCCAGAAGCCAATTAAAACCTGTTTCCAATGGCAGCCTAGATCCCACACATTTCTTTACCTCTAGCTAAACCTTTACTGGCTTCTGAGGGTCCCTTAGCTCTGGTCAGTGCACCAGGGCTAGTATCCAGGCTTCTGCTATGTGGCCAGTGACTTGGCCCCGACATTACTCCCTTGCAGGGAGCTTGCCTCAGTGACAACAGTAGTACTTCTTGGGCATCTATTATATGTCAGTCACCATGGTCACAGGTATAGATAACCTCCCGACCTCTCAGCAACTAACAGGAAAGAACCATAAGGAACTAGAAGCCATGTCTAATTAATTTGCTGTGTTTTCAGCCCCTGGCACATAGAGGTTGCTCAATCAGTGTTTAAGCAGAGGTTCTCAACCTTCTGGCCCTTTAAATACAGTTCCTCATGTTGTGACTCAAACATAAAATTATTTTTGTTGCTACTTCATAACTGTAATGTTGCTATTGTTATGAATCGTAAAGTAAATATCTGATATGCAGGATGGTCTTAGGCGACCCCTGTGAAAGGGTTGTTCGACGACCAAAGTGGTTACGACCCACAGGTTGAGAACCGCTGGTTTAGAGAATGAATGAATGAATGAATGAATGAATTCTACAAGATGGGCATTCACATCCCATTTTATAGATGAGCAAACTGAGCCTCACAGAGATTAGGCAGCCCACCCATCATGTTACTATCCCTCCACATATTCAAGGCCACCCACGGTATACCCCTGGGTTTGTACCCCAGGCCTCCTCTCCCAGTGAAACAAACCTAGTTTTCAGGCCACAGATGCTTCTGGTCTAGATTCCTCCATTGTTCATTCAGCAATAACCTCTCAGTTGCAGCTGCCTGAGTGACAGCCCCTCAGCCCTTCCAGCCCTGCTATCCCTGGAGCACAAGCAGCTATGTTTGCAAAGTGCATTAGACCTTTTGCATGAAACTTCAGTTGTCAGTTCAGATCAGGGCCAGCTCACAACCCAGAGAGCAGCACACCAGACCCATGAAGCCAGCCGGCTCCGGGTGGAAAGCTAAAAGCACCTCTCGCAGTCCTCCTCAGCTTCCGCTGCTGGGGAAGAAAAGGAAGAAGGAGGTCAGGAAAGGCGGCTGGCCTAACACCCCAACTGCACTCAGCCTCCCCACCCTGTGGCTACAGTATTTGCTGGAAGGTAATCGACCTCTGGCCTGGGCAGTGGTGACCGCTTTGCTCCCTGAGTGGCTCTTAAAGCTGTACTTACTCGGAGGAAACGGAGCTGGGAAGGAGCTGGGAAGACCAACTCCTGCCGCCTTCCCCGTCACTTAGACTCTGCCATGACCTGGCCACAACCGTTCTTCGCTTAGCTATTGCCATTTACAGTGCAGAGAGCAAGTGGCCTCGTGTGCAGGCTAATCAGGTTGGGGACGAGTGCCAGGGCCCCCAGAAGGATTGGGGGTCCCAAGCCTCGGGTGTCCCCAAGCTCTCTGGAGCTCACGGTGGTCAAGGGACAGCACCAATTTGGCAATGGGAGAAGAGAGAACAGAGGAGCAGGCCCTTCCCCTGCAGCCTCCACAGAGAACAGAGCAGCTGTGGCACCTACACACACACACACACACACACACACACACACCTTTTCTCTCTGTAGGTTGTTCTCTACCTTAAAAAGTGATACATTTCAAAAGTAGAAAATTTGAATAATACGTTAAAAGCACTAAAAAGAAAATTTAAATTACCTGTGACCCCACCATTACCCAGAAATAATTATTTGGGGTATTTTGTACAAACCCTCTAGTCTTTCTTCTATACATATCTCTAGTTTGTAACATCTTCCTCTCATAAAGTTTGTATTGCTTTGTAGATGAGTTTTTCACCAAACACTACACAGCAAACATTTTTGTCATCACAGTAAATAAGAGTGTGTTAAAAGCATACACAGTATATTCCATCATCATCTGGAATTTATTTAAGCATTAACTTTTTTAACTATGCCCTCTTATTGAACTTTTTCACTATTCTAAACAATGTGCTAAAGATCTTGAACAGAAATTGAGCACCTCAATTATTCCCTTAGGAGGGTGACCAGAATGGAATTATTGGGTAAAAATATACACGCATTAAAAAAAAATTCAAACAGCCCCATTAAGGTATAATTGACATGCAACAAATTGCACATATTTAAGGTGCCTGATTTCATCATTTCTGACATAAGTACACACGCGTGGCACCATTGCCACAATCAAGATCATGAATGCCCATTACCCTCATAAGTTCCTGCACTCCTTCCTCCTCTCCCCATCTCTGCTCTCTGCCTCCCAACCAGCCACGGGTCTGCTTTCTGTCACTATAGATTAGTTAGCATTGTCTAGAGTTTTGTATGAATAGGCTCCTGCAGTATACACTCTTTTCCCTCTGACTTCTTTGACTTAGCATAATTATTGTGAGATTCCCTCACATTATTGTATGCATCGATAGTCCATTCCTTTTTGTTGCTGAGTAGTATTCCACTGTCTGGCTAGAAATGCGCACACACTGTAAGCCTTCCTGAGGCACACTACTGAATTGTCTGTGGAGGCTTCTTGAGGCGCTTTGCCATTAGAGTATAGTGATTTGGGGTTGACCAGCCCCGAAAAGCTGGGATTGAAATTTCACTGTTCAGAGAGCACCATTTTACCTCCTGAGCTGCACAGCCTCCAGCACGGATGACCTGGGGGACAAAATGAAAGCAACCAAAGGAACACAGGGGAAGAGGGGCCAGGGAGGGTGGCAGTGGGGTCATAGCAGCCCTGGTGGTCCACGTCTCAGGCTTCTGAGCCCAGAAGGGCCCTATCTTCCTGGAGGCTGCCCAGCTGGCAAAGGAGCCTTTGCTTTACCAGCTACGGTCACTGGCAGTCATGGGCATTGATGAGCAGAGCACTCAGACCACAACGCTAGTGTGTGTGAGGTGTGTCTGCCCTCACTATACCTATGCATGAAATTGTACTGATACAGACAAACATAACTGCAAAATAGCAAACAAAAAAAACACAAAAAACAAAACAACACCTATATTTGCTTTGCTACTAGACTGTAAAACCACTTGAGGGTCAAGTCTGTCACTGACTCACCATTCTGCACAGCCTCTCACTCTGGTAAATTCTCAGTACGCTTTTCTCGAAGGCTGTTGACGACAATTTCTTTGAAATCACTAAGCTCCTGCCCACAAAGGGACACAGAAATCAGATGACCTCAAGGAGGATTGCTGGGGGCCCGGGCCTGCTATGGTCAGATAGGATATGTTCTTCTGAGGAAGACGAACATGAGAGGAGCGGTGACAGTTAATTTTACGTGTCACACACACACATGTTCATAACAAAATGAGGAGGAAGTCTCATGACAATTACAGTCTTTGTTCCTGTAACTGGTCTCGGGGTGGTAGCTGGAATTACTAACTACCTTCTTCCGCTCCCCATTCTGTATTCCCTGTGCCTTCAGCAAGCACCTCCGCTGGCTGTGGTTCTGTACCTGGTGGAGCGACTCAAGCCTTCACTCCTGAAGGATCTGGGCCACCAGGCGTCCTGCCTGGACTGGACGGATGCTGTTTCCCATTGGTCTTAATCACAGAATGTAGTGATACCAAGAGATGTATCTCCTGTGTTCCAGACATTGTCTTCCTTCCCTCCACTACGGGGTCCCAGTCCAATTTCCCCTTGGTCATCAGGATCACTCGCCCCGGCCGGCACAGTCACTCCCTTCTTTGCATGATGGTTCAGAGGCTGAGGAGCCGAAGGTGGCTGAGTGGCAGCCTAGACTTTCAGTTCAATGGAATCATTATTGTATCCTGGTGAAAGGAACTAAGACTACTAGGCCAGCAGAGCATAAAGTCACAGGAACAGGAAGCGAAACTTTTGCTAGTGGGTCATTAAGGGTGTGTCCTCCCTACTCCCTTCCCACAAGCTCCTATGCTTCCTTCCACACGCAGCCCCATATCCTTTGTTTAAAGCCACTTCCAGATTCCCCAGTGGGAGTCAGTCAGTCCCTGGGGACGCCTTGTTTTCCATTGCATTGAAGTTGTTTGTTTATTCATTCAGCTAGTTTCTTGGGAGCCTACTGTGTGTGCCCTGGGAATCCAGCATCTAGTGAAGCAAAAAGACACCGAAGGAAACCATCAGTTAAGAGCAATGATGGAGATGTGCAAGAGCCAGCCTGGGCCTGCTAAGCAAATGCGCTTGTCAAGGAGAGACTGGGGATTAATAAGAGATTTTGGGGAGAATTGGGCCCAAAGATGAGCCTTGAAGAATGAATAGGAGTTATCCAGGTACAGGAGTTACAAAGGAGGCAGGGAGCAGGGACCAAAGGCAGAGAAGCAGTGGGTTTGGGGGAGAGTCAAAACACCTGCCCACCGGGAGGACTGGAGGCCAGCCCATACCAAAGGGCTGGATAATCAGTCTGGTGGCCAGGAGCATCCACAAAGGACAGAGCTGGAGCAGCAGGTACCAGCCAGGGCACCCAGGACTTTGTACTCGAAGTTAAGTGGACAGAAGGGAACCACTTGAAACTTTGAGTGAGTGACTCATTTAGATGTGTATTTTAGGCAAATCATTTGTGCTATGGTGCGGGAGAGTGGTTAAGGAGGATAAGAACAGGTAAGACAGAGTAGTTACAAGGGAATTGCAACACTCAACAAAGGAGGTATGAAAGACCTAAACTACGAGAGCCGTGGCTGGGATGCTGAAGATGATTATGATGAGTATTTTAAAGGCAAAATTGGTAAGACTTGATGTTTGACTACAATGTGGAGGTTAAGGGAGAAGAAGAGTCAATAGTGATTCTTGAGTTTCCATAGTGGCTTGTGTCCAGAAGGTATGTCCCCTTCAATTGGAACAGACCTGATTTATTCACTTCTTCATCCTCAGAGACCAATTGAGATTCTAAAATACAGCTAGTGCTTAATAGAATTTATGAATGAATGTATGCATGCATGATGAATGAATGAATGAATGAATGAGTTAAGAACAGGGTCAAGGTCTTGTCTCAATGTCCAACTCTAAAGAGACATCTACACAGAAAGCAGAGTTGATTGCTGAATGGTGCCCTGGAGTTGGGCAGCTGGATGCCCCACAGGGAAACTCTCAGTTTGAGGATGGACCTCTGTCAGTAGCCTGAGCTTCACAGGCAGGAGTGCTGAATGAAGACTCAACCACAGTAAGGAACAGAGGATGCCAATAACCACAGTGGAGGTGACTTGGATCTTTGTCACATTCAAGCTATTGACAGCTCACCAAGTCTCTGGGATAAAAATCCCAGGAGCTTGACCTAGAGAAAGAGAAAAAGGTTTGAAGACTTTAGGCAGCAAAAGAGACTGAACATGGACACAATCAGTGTTTGCAAAGTCATTAAGAGGTCACCTGAACAAGGAGGTTCCAGCCCTCTTCTTAGTACACAGGTCAACTAAATGGAAGCTATACCTCCTATGAAAGGGACAACATCTATTGCGGATCCTCTTCCATTGAGAAGAAGTAAGATCAAAGACTCCAATAGATTTTAAAGAGTGTTAAATTGACTATGGCTAATAACCTAAGAGTTACTTGGGTATTTGTATAGGATAGGGAAATTGAGTGCTTTTACCCTTCATCCCTTCCCTTTTTTGTATTTGTTGAGAACTCCTACATGGGCTTTATAGAGCTTCCCTGGGAGCCTTCCTAGATGAGTATCCTAGAACGAGTTTTTACACTCTGATTCTTCAGTTCCTCACTGTAGATTAGGCACAGTAACACCAACTTTGGAGGGCCGTTGTAGGATTGAGTGAGATAATACAAATAGTATATGTTCAATAAATGTCAGATTTTATCCTCAGAGGTAGAACCCTGATATTATCTTAGAATAAATTAACCTTTCTGAGTTTCTCTCTCTCTCTCTCTCTCTCTCTCTCTCTCTCACACACACACACACACACACACACACGTGCATGATCATGTTTTCCTGGAGATACTGAGGATTTTCACCTAGAGCATACAACTTTTTCTCTTTAATTCAAGCCTGCAATTCAGATTGGAGGTCTGCACACTGGACTGCTTAAGAGCTAGGTTCTGGACTCCCCTCCAGGACCACCCAGGAGTCTGAGCAGCCACAGGACGCCTGCAGCTTGTTGACTTAAGAATATGAGCCATTGGAATGTACTACACCTGTCTGTACTGGCTACCTAGCCTTTTAGTCCTTCAAGGTGTTTAATTTAATCTGCAGAACTCTATACAGTGGGACCCTCATTCCCTCTGAGGTTATTGCTTGCTTTTATAACATCAAGCTAGGAAGTTATAAAATTGCAAAGTGTGGGAAAAATACCAAGGGCCTAACCTTGGTTTGACCACCTACCAACTGTGTGGTCTTGAGCAAATCATTTCACTTCTCTAAGCCTCAGTTTCCTGGCCTATAAAATGGGGCTCATGATCCCTGCTGATCTCTCAATGTTATTATGAGGATCAAGAAAATATTTTGTGCAGTATAAACAATTATATGAAATAAATGTGTAAAATAATTCCTATTTCTGCTATATTCATTAGCTTCAGCTACACTGTGCTCCAAAAAGGCAACAAAAAGTTATTTCCAGTTTATACAAGGTCAGATGTGGATTGGGTGGCTCTTGAGGGCAATTCTCTCCATACAGTGATTCTGGGACCCAGGCTCCCTCCATTTTGAGATGCTAATATCTCAACATGTGGCTTCCAGGGTCACTGTGATAGAGGAAGAGAGGGATGGTGGTTCCCCCAGGATATTATTAGAGGTCATGCCTGTAGTTGGTTGTACATCACTTCTGCCTCCCTCTGATGGGTAGAACCCAATCATGTGGCCCAACCTACTGTTAGCAAGGGTGGGAAATTTAGGGAGCCCATGGACTAATTATGAATACCACTGTCTTTGCTACACCTGCACTAATGACAAAGAATTCACATGGTTAGGCAAATGCAGGACAAAGTACAAAGATCTTGAAATCAGACAAGCCTGTATTCAAATCCAAGCTTTGTTGTTTACTAGCTGTATGAGTATTTTGCTTAACTTTTCAGAACCCCAGTTTCATCATCTTTAAAATGGGGGTGTTACTAGAACCTACCTTTGTATCTGACACATATTACATGTTTAAGAAAGATGGCTGTTTATTTTGTTTTTACTCTATTCTCTGAACCTTGAAACTGCTGCTCTACTTCTGTGAGTATTTATAGCAACTTGAGAAGGAAAAATCTAAAGCATCTGTTGCACTCGCCAACTCCTACCCTTGAAATACTTTATCGCTGGTAATACTGATCAAAATGACCTTCAGAAAGAAGCAATCAACTGGGGACATTCATTTATCAAATAAGCACCTTATACTATGTTCCAGGTGCCAAGATGAGGGCTCCTACTATTCCATAGAGCACCTGTGTGCAAATTTTAAAAAAGTACTTTCTCTCAGTGTGTGACAATCCCATGGGGCCCACCGCCTGCTGAGTGTGTGTTTTAGTCACTCCTCAGCCAGGCACCCTTGTGCTATGACCAGCCTGCACAACTCTACCCAGCAGCCCTGCCAGAGATGCATAAAGAAAGAACACCTAGTCCTACTCTTTGAGGGACTCACCAGGAAGCTCTGGGAAGACAGATCCACAACCAATTAACACTAATCCACTGTAGAGCAGAGAAGAAAGAAAATAATGTTAAGGACACAAAAGGCAACAAGTTGCCCTTTCTTCCTTCTCTCTTCCTGTAAATGAGCCTGTCTTGGACTTTAGTGACTGTCATTCTGGGGTGGTTCATGCAGTTAAAAGAATTCAGCGCCTTTCATCTCCCTAAATGGAGTCCAGTTGAAGCTCAAGATACATAAATTAAATCACTCGAATTTGGTCTACTATCTTCCTCAGAAAGCCTGGGACCCTGTTTTCAAGTCTCTCTCCAGTTCTTTTACTAACAGGTGTTTTACTTGGGAGAACTCCACTTCCCATGCCTCACTTTCCCCTAGCATAAAATGGGCATGGGATACTAATCACAAGTATATTAAAAAGGATTAAGTGAAAGCATCATGAACTTTGAAAATTATTAACAAATACAAATGCAAAGAGGTTGTTGTTGCTTTATGTGTATAATTTATGAACCTCTACAGTAATTAGCAGTCATATTTTCTGTGAGATAGCTTTAGAATGTGCCTTAATTTGTTTGTTCTAAGCACTTTCTTCAAATGAAGATAAAGTGGGAGATAGAGTTTGCTATTAAGAATTACACTAAGTTACAAGTAGCATAAATAATTTAGAAGTCTTATTTTTTTCTCTTGTAACTGGAAGTCCACAAAGAAGGCTTTCTGGGATTGGCACAGTGCTAGTATTGTGGCCATACTATCAGAGGCCCAAGCTCTTTCTGTCTTCTCTCTCAGTCATTCTTAGCTTCTGCTGTCACCTCAGAGTAACACCCTCCAGCATTGCAGTCTCATTCCAGACAGGAAGAAGGAGAGGTGGGGAAGAGTGTCCCCACTCCTCTTCAGGAAACTCCACTCAGTGTATTGGCTCCTCATTGGCCAAAGGAGTGTCACATGACAACTCCTTTCTACAAGGGAAGCTGGGAAATGTAGGTTTTTAGCTGGGCACATGGTTCTGTTAGTAGCAAAAAGGGAAGAATGGTGCCCTGGCTGGGTGGCTCAGTTGGTTGGAGCATCGTCTCATACACCAAAAGGTTGTGGGTTCAATTCCCAGTCAGGGCATATACATAAGTTGTGGGTTGGATCCCCAGTCAGGGTGTGTATGGGAGGCAATTGATCAATGTTTCTCTCTTTCCCTCCCTCTCTATAAAATCAATAAAAACATATCCTCAGGTAAGAATTTAAAAAAAAAGAAAGAAAGAAGGGAAGAATGAATATTGGGTAGGCACCTAAGAATGTAGACCAGATAGTGTATCTGATCAGTTGATTGAGACAAGGAATAAAGGCATGATAAAAAGTATATGGTATAGTTTCCCATATCAATCATCTACTCCCATTATAATGCTGTCTTAGCATCAGGAAACCTCAGTGACACGCAACAATAAACACCTGAGGTCAGCTCAGGGTCAGCTATGTGGCTCTGCTAAGCTTAGCCGGGCTTACTCACATGTCTGGGGCTGGCTGGCTTTTGGCTGATCTAGACTGGCTTTGGCTGGGACAACTGGGGCGATCAGCTCTGGGGACAATGTCTATTCCTCAGGCTAGCTCGAACATGTTGTCATGGCAATGAGAGATGCACAAGAAAGCAAGAGGAAACAGGCAAGGCCTCTTGAGGTCTAGCTTTAGAACAGATACACATCATTTCCACTTTATCCTGTTGGCCAAAACAAGTTCATGACTAAGCCCAGAGACAGCCATGGAAGGGACAATACAGAGTTATGGCAAAGGGCATGGATACAGGAGGGATGAAGTGTTAGGGTCATTTTTACCATCTTGCCATCCCCTCTCCATAGGCCCTCAGATCTATGGGCTCAAAGAAGCATTACGTGGCTAAAAATGATTCTCTAGGGAGTGGGATTCGTTACATTCACACTCACTCACAGGTCTGCTGCAAAAAAAGAGTTATGTCCAAGCAGCATGATCACAGTATTTCTTATTTGGGGTTTTGAATGTTTTCCCAGAAAGTAGAACGACAGTGTCAGAATTTTTAAGAGGTAGAAGAGCCAGGGTGGCAAAGGCTGCATCAGGGTGAGGAGGAGGAATACGAGTCTTTCAGCTGCAGAAATGACCCTTCACTTGAACTTGGCTCTTCACCTAAACTTGGAACTAACATAAAACTAAACCCGTTTCAAAGCCGCCTTTTCTGCACAGTGCTGCTATTGTGCGGAGGATTGTACAGTTAGCTAGCCTCACAGAATCCATTTCCCTGGGCACATCCTGCAGGATTTCTCTGACCGCTGGTGCGAACACACCAACATGGAGCTCATTCATCAAGTCGCACTGTCACTCAGCCTCCTTCCTCCTAGAGGCACACACTGGAGGGAGGATGTTTCCTCTGGGGTCTTGGGCTTGTCTGTTCCTGGTCATATAAGTCACAGCAAGGAGAGAAGAACATATGAGAGAAAAGGAAAGTGTCCAAAGGAAACAGCCAAGTGCACAGACACGGGGCTTGAAGAACAGCTTCAGGGGACGAAGGCCTTCCTTCTCCACGGGAGACGAACAAGAATGCAGTCAGCACAAGGCTTGCACTGGGAGGAAGAAAAACGGGCTTCGAGAGGCCTGAGTTCTACTTTAGATAAGTGAGCACTGCTCTCAGGGCCTCAGTTTCCCAGAACAAGCAGGTAGAACTGGGTGAGAATGAAGTTCCTTCCAACCCTTGGAGTCTGTGTTTAGAGAAAACCCGGAGGTCACCAGCTCAAGGAATTTGTATGGGAGCATGCGTACATCCCCATCCTAAATGGGAGATGACAGGCCAGCTGGGTGTTGAGACGACTGGGGAGGAGTAAGAGCACCCAGCCCAGGACAGTAGGACAATAAGCCCTTGGAGGGTGGGAGAAAGGAGGTACGTGGAGTGTCCCCAAAATGGGGCTGACAAAGAGAGGGGGAAAGAGTACTGAGAGAGTATATTTTGGAAAAGGGGATTCAGAAAACAAGCTTTGCTTAAAGGACCCAGAGGCCCTGGGGCACAGAATGCTCTCGGAGCACATGTGAGCATTCACAGCAGACAACCTCGGTTCCCGGATCCACAAAGGGTGACCACGTCCGATGGGGACAGCGGATGGCATTTTTGAACAGGATGTGCTGTTCTAAGAGAAGGGATGATTGCATTTAGTAATTCAGAGCCCTTAAATAAATTGGATCTAAGCATCCATTCATTGACTAAATATGACCTGATCACCCACTAGACACCAGTCACACGTGGGGCATCTGGTTGCCTTCCTGTCTTCAGGACACTGATGACAAATGCCATCACCTCTCAGCCACAGGTGGAGACCCAGGCCAGGGAGACACGATGGAGCCGCAGATCAGTCCTGACCGGAAATGCAACAGGCAGGCCTCTTGTCTCCCCAGCTTTGCTTCTCTAACAAATTTCCTGCTCTGAAATGCTGTCCACAGGCAGGCCCAGGAGCAAGAAAAAGAAAAAAAAGGCCTTTTAAAATTAGCGCACTAGGATATGGAGCTGGCGGGAGGCGGGGATGAAAAGAAGGATCTTGGAAGAACTCCAGCTACTTAATTCCAGCTTTTTCATTCCGATTTGGTGATCTGGGACAGACACATTGATTCACAACTTTATAGTTCTTGTTCAGCAATGATTTATGGGTTGACCAATCTGGGCCTAATCAGTTGGAGAAGGATTGTTGTGTTTTTTTTTGGTCCAATAATGTTATATTTATGAGCCCATGAAGTGCACCGTGGCTGCAGCCCAGCCTGCAGACAATAGAACAGAACTTCTAAGATCTCTGAGAGGGAGTTCACAGACCATTTTCTCCTCCCAGATCATGCTTAAAGCTCGGCTGTACATTAAAGGCTTCTGGTGTCATCTCGTGTTTAAACTCCAAGCTGCCTGCCCGTAAATCTTTAACAACTGTGAACGGCTCCGACAGTTTTGAACGTTCCTGGTTCCATCTGCCCGTCATTTTTTTCCCCTCTTCTCTCGGACTGTGGAAATAACCAGCCGTGGCCGGAGCTTCAGACACTGCTGGGCGCTCGCTGGCTACTTCGCAGCTGCCCCGCCAGGGCAGCCTCTGAACGTGCGTCCGGAGAAGCCGGGCCAAGGCCATGCAGAGTTCAGCGGGTTATCGTGTGCTTCCGGCTCTACTTGTGGTTATTCTGGTTCAGTAACTATAAAGAAATGAGCAGCCTGGACAGACAGGAACTAGTTGAGAAGCCTGCGTGATGGGGAGGAAATAGAGGCACTCAGATCAGAAGCGTCTTTGACGGGAAAGAAAGTTCCCTTGTCACTCTTTTGGCAGTTGGTTCGCAGCCCCCACCTCCAGTCAGCCCTGACCGAGTCATTTGCAGGGTGCCTCTGGGCAGGGGTGCCGACTCCCTGAATTCAGCTTTGGAAGTCTTCTGACAAAGGGTTCACCACTTGCTTTACCCAGAGAAGAGACAGCACTCAGAAATGTCACGAGCGTCTGCTGGATGAAGGATGAAAGCTGGGAAGTCTGAATTCCTGGGTCAGATCCCTAGAAAGAGGCCCAGTCCTATCCAGAAAGAGGCCTTTTCAGGATCCTGGGAAGATTGGTTACTGTCACTGTGGGGTGAACAATAAAGGATCATCAAGACCAGGGATGGGCAAACTTTTTCTGCAAAGGGTCAGACAGTAAATATTTTTGGCTTTGCAGATTACCTACAGTCTCTGTCACGTATTCTGTTTCACAGCGATTTAAAAATGTAAAAGGCCTTCTTAGTTCACACGCTGAATAAGACCAGGTTAAGGGCCATAGTCTGCAGACTCAGTTTAGAAAACTATTTAAAAGATTGTTTTCATTAAAAAGTTTTGGGACATCCTCCGTGTGTATGCACATGTTGAATGTGTGTGTCCACTGCCAGGGGCACGGGCTGTGTCCACGGAGGTGGACTGACAGCTCCAGGCAGTCCTGTCCTCAGAGAAACATTCACACAAAGGGAGCCAGCGTGTGCTGCGGTTGGAAGAACACAGGACTCAGGACACGTGAGCTCCCAAACCAGCTCAGCTCCACATCTATCAGGTCCCCCTGAGCAGGTCCCTCAACCTGGGTAGCCCTCCTGTAGGATCGCACAGTGTAGGGGGTCAGGCCAGATGTGAAATTCCATGTAGCCATCTCAAATGCTTTTTGGAACAAAGTAGGACATAAAAGGGAGGAGTGGATCAAGTCTGTTAGATCTGTTCATTCCAGCTCAAAGCACAGCCAAGTTTGAGGTGACCACTCCCCATCAGAAAACCCCGGAGCCGCTGGGTGCAAACTCTGCCTGGGGAGACATGGGAGGTATGCTCGGCCGGGGGGCGCCTGCCATTCCTGGCCTGCTCACCATGGAAACAAGGGATGCAGCCCGTGCCTCGCCAAGAATCCGGGCAGCTGAGTGAGCCATGCCATTGTGGGCAGACACCGAGGCTCCCAGAAAACAAGCACAGGCGAGGCCTGAAAGCGGTGGCGGAGGCAGGTCATCGTGACCTTCCCTCCCCGCCAGCACCAGACTGGTTGACGGGCGGGTCTTCATCTCCATGCAGGCAGCCAGGCGGCCCTCAGGAAGAGAGAGGTGGAGCCCGCCACTGCCGGGCGGACCCCGGGGCTGCTCCCTCCATCAATATTCACTCAGCACCAGCTCTGGGCCTAACGGTGTTGCCATAGCGGGGACGGGGACTGGGTAAACAGGATCCATGGCTGCTCCTCTGGAAGGGGTGGCTGGGCCAGAGAGCACGCGGGCAATAGAACAGCACTTGGTGCGTTTTGAAGATAAAAGCTGGAGCCGAGAGCCTTGGAAGACGCTCCTGGTGGCCCCTCATCAGAGGCTTTGCACACTGGCTTTGTGGAGATGGTTTGAGCCAGCCTCACCCCTGAAAGCCACGGCTGGAGTCAGCATACTTGCTGCTTGCTGGGCCCTTGCTTTACAGGAGGCTCAGCAAATACCCCTGGGACTCGGGATCCTAATGTGGGCGCCACAGAAATGGCAGAAATTCTGGCATTTTCTGGTTCTCTAAGCAGAGCTGGTTGTTTAAGTCAGGTAGCCAAGGGACTAAGGAGCAAGAGGGGGGCGGGAAGTACGATTATGGCCAAGTCACTTGTACAAGCAATGTGGTTAATGACGTTGACCTTAAAGGACCCGGAGGTTATTGGTACTTTGGAGACACCAGGTTGGCACAACCCTCCTGGCCTCTCTCCTCATCCACTCGTCCCTATACCTTGCCTTTTCCTCCATGGTCTCCTCTCCCCCACCCCATATGCACAGCCTCATCGGTGCTGTGGGCCGGTGCGGGAGAGGCAGGGAGGGGCAAGGTCCCCTGTTTTCCAGTTTACCCTTCCAGTTTGCTGGCATTTTCTCCTTTTTCAGAGACCTGTTACTTCCAGAGAGCAACGCTGCTGCCACCCCGGGAAGAGCCACCAGCCCAAGGCAGCTGGGCGGCCCCAGGTCTCTGACCTACTTCTGAGAGGGAGAAGTCCTCCAGGAGAGGCAGCCCCAGGTGGCGGCACAGCCAGAGCCTCGGAGACAGATAATTCCAGGCTCTGTCGGTTACCAGCTGTGCGGCCATGGGCAAATCACAGGATCCTTTTGTGCCTCAATTTCCTGGTCAAGGAAATGGGCTTATAAGCCCTTGTTCCCAACCTCGCCTACAGGGTTACTGTGAGAAGTAAAGGAGAACCTCTATATGGAGCACACAGCACAGGGCCAGACCCCTCCCAGGAGTCCCAGAGGTGTTAGTGCAGATGTCCTTTAGCTAATGGGCGTGGCTGAGGGCGAGTCCCAGGGCTGGCTTCCTGTCTCCCAGGGTGACCACACACACCGTTAACCTGTTCTTATCCAGGGCCTAACAGCCCACCAGAAAGGCTCAGAAACCCAACCCGTGGGCACTCTGCAGTGGAGACAGTCTCCCATTGCCATACAATCATTTGTTGAGCCGCAGCAGATGAGAGAGCCAGGTGCCCGAGCCCACCTGCAGCGGGGCCCAGAGGTCGAGCCCTCCTCTGCAGCTGCGAGGACTGCCCACGCGTCTGCTGCTCAGTGCGCTCATGGCTGGCCAAGCCTGCTCCCCGGCAGACAGCTGCTATCTTTAGCTGGACCACTGCTTTGACTCCAGTCGCTGCCGCCGCTTGTCATTTGCCTATTCGCTGTCAGCTGCGTTCCCACCCTTCTTCGCTCTGTTCTGTGTCGCAGGGGCCAGGGGCCCACAAACTGCATTCCCCAGACTCTCTCCAACAGGCTTGCAGCTAGATCTCTGGTGGGGGCCCCAGGCGGCAGCAACAGAGCTGGCGAAGTGTGAGGGTGACGGGGCAGTGTCTGCAGTGGCAGGGGCTGTGGCCTGGCGGAGTCGCTCCTGGGTTCCCGCTGAAGCAACGCATCTCTGAGCAGGGGCTTCGAGTCACACATCCGTGCCCTCTTGGCTCCTGCAGCCCAGGGCTGGGAGCACTTCCCCGCAGTTTCTCATTTTGGGGTTCCATACCTCTCTCCATGCTCCCCCAGCTTCCCAACAGCCTGGCTTCCAATTGTTCAGTGACATCCCCTCTATGTGACAAACCTGGGGAGCTCTGTGTCCTGGCCAACCCAGACTGATGGACCATTTGAGTGACCATCCAGGATTCACTGTTCACGGTGGCTTTGCGCCTCTCCAGTCCAGCCCAGGGTGTGCTGGTTTAAAGTTTAGCCTTCAGACGGCAAGCTTGTTCTTATTTCCCCTTTTTCCAGGTTCTTCAATGGAACCGCCCGAGGCCCCTGTGCTTCTCCTACCGGTCATTCACTTCCCCTTTCTGAACCTAATGCAGCCACAGCAGCAACCTAAAACAAGAAGCACGCCCTCCGACCCAGCAATCACACCTCTAGGAATTTACCTTAAAACATAACTACCGAAGAGAAAGACATGCATGCCCCAGATACAGTCATCACAGCCCTGCTTATCATCGTGAAAAATTGGAAGCACAAATAGGAAATTGGTTATGAAAATTTCACTTCCTATCTAACATGGGCAAATCTATGATCAAGGTAAAAAGCAAAACAGGCTACAAAACAGCAGATATAGTATGAGCACAGTTAAGCAGAACCGCACACACATGGATGCATTTGTGCAGAGACAGATGTTTCAAATAGCAATTGCCCAATCTCTTGGGTGTGGAATTTTGGGTGGGCTTTATAGTCTTCTTTGTTCTCCTCTGTATTGTCTTAATTGTTACAATTGATGTGTCCCTTTTACAAAATACTGTTTTATTGGGAAAGGCGGCATGCTGGGATAGCAGCAGTGAACAAAACAGACAAAAATTCCTCCCCTCGTGGAGCTGATAGTCCAGTTAAAAAAATAAAGTAAGACACATAGTGTGTGAGAGGTGATCAGTGGGAGGCAAAAAAGTAAGAAAGGAGGGTAAGAAATGCACCTGAGAAATGATTACGGAAGGGGTTACAACTATTGAGAGAATGGTGCTGTTTGAGTGAAGGCCTGAAGGAGGTAAGGGAGCAAGTCATGTGATATACCTGGGGGAAGAGTAGTCTAGGCTACAGAAATAGTCATAGGAGGAAAGTGTTAAGAAATGAGGTCAGGCAGATAATAGGAGACCAGATTATGTAAAATACTGGCTCTTACTGTGAATGAGATAGAAGCTACTACTAGAGAGTCTTATGCAGAGGACTAAGCTGATCATAAATATTTTTAAAGACCACTCTGGCTGCTCTGTGAGAATATGGCAGGAGCAGGGAGGCCAGCAGGGAGGCTATTGCAGTAACTCAGGTAAGAGAGGATAGTGGCTTAGACTAGATGGTAGCAAAGGATGTGGTGAAAAGTGGTGGACAATGGACCTCTTTAGAAGGTAGAACCCATGTGATTTTCTGTTGGATTGGAGTGGGTATGAGAGATAGGGAAGAGTCAAGGATTACCTCAAAGTAAGAGGGAAAGGGTCCTTAAATCACCGCTCCATCCATATGGGATCCCTTCTGCTGCAGCATCAGTAGCTCCCCATCTGGTCTCTACTTGAATGCCTTCAGAAACAGGCCCCTCACTACCTCACAAAGATGAGCTGCTGTAACTGCTGGTAAATTCTCCCTTGGTTCAGGTGTGCCATTCTCTGCCATTGGACTTATGCCGACGTTCAGCTTGCCACTTTGAACCATTGAGTGCTTGTCTTATGCTGTGCCAACCCTAACAACTCCCTAAGCCTTGGGAAAAACACAGATCAGGGCAGTTTAGCATCATTCAGAGGGAAGTTTCAATCTAAAATCTACAAAACTAATGTTCCTTTTTTTCTGCTGAGCCCCTTCAAATTTTTATTTTATTTTATTTTATTTTTAATTTTCAAAATGTTTATTTATTTTTTTAAATATATTTTTTATTGATTAAGATATTACATATGTGTCCTTATCCCCATATTATCCCCTACCCCCCTATTTTATTTTTTAAAACTCAATTCTCTTCCCCTCCAAGCTCCTGGGCACTGGTAGGTTTTCCCTGGCTGTACCTTCTGCAAGGTGAAGGCCAGTCCTGCTCCTACCATCCCCTTCAGCCCCATCTCCAAACGCCCAGCCCAGGCCCAGTGTCTAAGGCCCTACTCACCCAGGACAGGAGCTCGGACCTCGCTCTGCTCTCCTGGATGGAACGAGCGTGATATCAGCTCCCTCCTCTGATCGCCTCAGTCTGAATCTCACATATATACACACAGTGGGATTCTGACCATAGGAGGATTCAGTCACAGGTTCTGAACGTGGGATTTATATGTCAGCCCCTCTTTGTTCCTGAAAGATTTCATCTCGGCACTTTTATTTTCAACCTCAGACCAAAGAAGTCCATTGAAATGGGAACAAAAGGCTGTGTGAAGGCGCCAGGGGTGGAAACCTGCCGCTGAAGCTCCCTGTTGCCAATGTAGCTGTTTCTTCAGCTGAAGAGCAGAACGAAGGCCAGTGACTGTGGCCATGGATCCTCTTCCTGAAAAAAGAAGGGGGGATGCCTTGTCCCTCAGAGACCGAAGGGCAGCTCAGACCTGAGTGTGTGACTCTCACTCCCCGGGGCCTCCTGACCCAGCACAGGAGAGGGGAAGTAGCAATACCCACGAACCAGAGAAGGGCATTGGGCAGACATCACCTCCATGTCTGGTCCTGACAGACCCTGGCAGTGCAGAGGCTGCCATGCCCACTGGACACAGACGAAGAGACTGAGGCACAGATGAAGAGAGGGGTGAAATGGCTGGCCCAAAGCCTAGCCCAGGAAGCCTGGCCTCAATGGGACTGCCATTTCCGCCACCCTCTGCTACTTCTCCCCAACCCCTTCAAATTGTTGCCACACTGGAACCTGATCACCCCCGCCCCCCCACCCCGTGTGAGCCTGGAGCTCCAGGCAGAAAGAAGCCTTATTCTATTCATCCATGTGTCCCCAGGGTCAGCAGCAGTGTAGACACTCAGTTAAGGTTTGTTGAAGCTTCGTTGGAAGTGGGTGGCTAGACCTAATATGCCCTGGCTTAAAAACAAAACAAAATAACACCTCCCCCAAGGAGCTGCAGTAGGAGCTGCAGGGAAAGTTTTGGCGAGAGGTTGAGCCATCTAGGCCACTGTGGGGTGCAGAGACAAGTGGCATTCCTGGGGAACAGCGGCAACTGGAAGCAGCAGGAACCCCACAGCAGACAGCCCCTCCCTACCCTCCCTACTCGCTCGCTACTCAGCATGTCTTGGGCCAGTAGCCTCAGCAACCCCTGGAGCTGAGTGGAAATGCTGAGTCTCAGGCCTCGCCGCAGAGCCACTGAGCCCAATCCGCACCTCCACAAGCTCTCCAGGTGGTTCCTACGCGCAGAAACCAAACAGCCCGCCTGGGCGCACCAGCTGGGAGCCCGCAAATGCTCAGGGGTGGGATTGTACTCTGTGCCATGTGGTTTCTGACCCCAGATTTGCTTCTGGAAGAAGAGCAGTATGTTTGCTTTGGGCAAACGATTAGACTTTATTAAAATTCTAATTCCAATAGGAAGGTGAGAGGGCCCTGGCTCGGTGTGGGAAGTTAGATCCTGGAAGCAACAGGTTATTCCAGATTTCTGAAATTCCATCCAGGTCTCAGCCCGGCGACACTGGCAGGATCTGGAAATGTTTGCTGGTTGTCACCGTTGGGGAGGGTGGTATCCAGTGAACAAAGGCGGGGGATGCCGGCTTCCTCCATATGCCAGTCACTCGTGGCTGGGTTTCGGCTTCCATCCAGAGAAAAGGGGTGGGTTTACCAAACCGGGGATATCGGGGTTTTAGGAAAGAATCATGAGAACCTTTCGAAGCTTCTTCTTCACAAGCATGGGAAAAGCTGGACCGAGACTGAAGGAGAAAGGAGGCTGGACAAGCAACTAAGAACAGGAAGAGCAGGCCCTGGGGAGGAAGAAATGCGGCAGAGAGCGGCCGCTGCCAGGCAGTACATATAAAAACTTTATTACACAAAATATTTTCTTGTTCATAAGAACGACTTAAATACCCCGCCCTTCTCCAAATACATCAGTTTTTTCACTTCTCTATTTTCCAAACGTCTTGAAATGCGGTTATAATGAGAAAAAAAAATAAATTTTCCCCAAACTTTTTTTTTCTTTAAAGAAACATGTAAACGTTACCAGAGATCGGATACACCATCAGCAACTCGAGAGAGGAAGGCTGGGGCTGCCCTGAACGGCAGCTATGTAACCGGCTGTGCACCTGCCCTCCCTCCACACTTCCCAGAAGTCACAGGCGCGGCCTGCGAAAGGCTGGTTCTCTAAGCATCTTTCCCACGCTCCCACTGCCGACTGGGGGCGCTCTTCCTGCCAGGAGTTCAAGGCCTTTTCCAGAACAAGAGAAGGGCCTGTGAGGGGCCTGGAGAGTCCAAAGGCGAGGGGCAGGCAGCCTGAGAGCGGAGAAAGCCTCACATGGGAGAGGTGTGGGCAGTGACATCATTTCAGATGGAAAGGCGCATGGAGGTCCATTCCCCTAAGTAGGTTGATAGAGTGATTCCCTCTTCTGCTGGGTTTGCTGGGCTCCTGGGTGACGGACAGGATGCCGGGTGCCCTCCAGGACCCCCTTCCTGAGCGTGGTTCAGATGCCCAGCCGGGTGCCCGCTGCATTAGTTGTCACCCGCCCCATCAGGCAGGGGCTGGGGCTGGGGCCCCAGGGACGAGGCCAGTTTGGTGAGGGCCTTCGCTATGACGTCCAGGTGGCCGTTCATGGCCCGCAACTCCACCAGGATGTCCCCAACATTGGCTTCCAAGCTCGCAGGGGCGGCGGGAGGCAGGGAGGTCCCCGGATCCTCTGCGCCCTCCTCCCTGGCTGATGCTCCTGGGCGCTGGGTGCGGCCCCTCTCAGGGCCCTGGACGGGCAGCTGCCACTCCCGCTCCTCCCCGCATCTGCCAGGAGGGGTGGCCGAGGGGCAGCCCGGCAGCCAGTCAAGGAGGCGCGGGGCAGCCTCTGGAGAGGAGGCCACTACAGAGTAGAGGCCGGTGCGCCTGGGGGCACCAGAGCCAGCGGGTGCAGGGGCTGTGGGGAACTGAGGGGGCAGCAGCGGGGGCAGCACAGAGGGGCCTGGAGAAAACGCCTGGGGCTCGCAGGAGGAGGAGGGGGAAGGCAGGGCGGTGGCGGAGGGCCCGGGCTCCTCAGAGGAAAGGAACAAGGTCGAAGCCTGGGAGTCCAAGGTACTGGGCTCGGAATCTGCCAAGGAAGAAACGAGAAAGGGTCACTCAGGCATTATGGTCCGCTGCAAGCCCAGCTCCACGCTGGGGACTGAGGAAGAAGGTGAGAGCATCTGCCCTGCCCCCAGACACGCAATCTAGTAAAGAAGGGAGGGTTACAGGACGGGTTAACGCACAACGTGGGCAGGTGTGGCCCAGCACTGGAATGCAGAGGCCGGGAAAACCACGGGGGTCCCCGTGGCACCTCAGCAGGTGAGGAGCTCCCCTGGGGTCGGGAGAGGCCGCACTCCTGTGCAGACAGCGGGGAGTTCCAGGCAGGGGCGGGAGCTGCAACCTATTTGGAGGCAATCTTGCCCAGGACGGTGGGTGCAGACAGTGGAAGGCGGGCCCTTCCACTCTTCTCAGAAGCAGAAGTGGGTTAACCAGACAGCCCCTCACTGCCCCAGCAAAGCCAAGCTCTCAGAGGGGAGTGGAAAGGGTTTGGGGCCGGGAGCCAGAAGATCTTAGTGCCGATTCTCGCTCTAAGAGACGTGATTTCATTTCCCCATCTGTACAGGAAGGCGGGACCCAGTGACCCCTGGGCACCCTCCCAGGACCTGCCATCAGAGGTCTTCAACTTGAAGCCTTGATCTAAGTTCACAGTGGGCAGCACTTGAGACCTGGAAGCACTTGACAAACCTACCTTTGCTGCTTCTCTCCCAATCCCCTGCCTCCAGGTAGAAAGTGGGCGACAGCTCTTTGTGAGCGGGCGTACCCACCTCAGATCAAAGGACCCACATCGATGCCGATGACCTAACCCAGCCGTCTCAGCCGCCCTGCTTGCTGCTGTGGGCACACGGTCCGCGCTCACCCTAGAAGCTGTTCTGCGTTTTACCAGAGCCACGTCTCAGAGGCCTCTGCCTTCCGTTCTGCATTGTCTGTTTGGGTGCCCACCTGTATGCCCTGCCCTTCAGGGATTCTACACCTTTCAAGGGCAGAACCTGCTTGGTTGCCTCGGTGTATGATGCCGGAGAGAGTGCCATGATTAGGGTCAACACATCCCCCATTGCATGGGAACACGTGTGCTCTTAACACTCGTCAAGGGTGAGCTGTTCTTTCGTCTGCGTCTGGCAGAGCCTCAGAGGAGCCCTAATCAGCTGGTGAGAGCTTGTTTCCTCACCCGTCCTGACTTCAGCTCCCAACAACGTCCTCGCAGGCCCCAGATGTCTGGTGCCCAGTTTGTGTGGTGGGGAGTTAGGTCTGATGGGACCAGGGAGGCAATTGTTCCCAGAGGAACAACCTTTGAGGAGAAGCCACCCACGTGCCTGCAAACCTCTCTGGTAGAAATGGCCCGGGTACTCTCTACTGTTGGCTTTCATAGAGCTGCCTCTCCTCCACCAAAACATAACCCTTCGGGTTTCTGTGATGATCTTATGTTGCAAACCAAGAATCACACACACCTCTAAGCACATAACTCCTGTGAGCTGGAAAGGATAAAGGAGAAGTTCTCCAAGCTGTTGGATCTGCTTTTGCTTGAGAAAGATGTTAATGAGCTTCACACATCCAGCTCTTGCAGCAGACAAGAGCCCTTTATATGAAACCAAATCGAAGTCTCGTGTGTAAAATGGAATAGAGGCCAGCACGCAGAATGTTCTAGGGCAGCATTTCTCAAACTTGACTGTGCATGCCATTCCCCAGGGACATTGTTAAAGGGCAGGTGGTGATTCAGCAGGGCGGGGATGGGGCCTGAGACCCTGCATTTCCAGCCAGCTCCCAGGTGATGAGGATGCTGCTGGTGGGGACCATACCTGGGGTAGCAAAGGTGTAAGCCAAAGAGACAAGCTTGGCAAATAAAGGCTAGGATTCATGATTGTAGACATCAGAGTAACCAGGTATAGAGGAGCAACCTGGAAACCTAATATAATCATGAAAATAGTGATAGTGTGATGCTGATGACCAGCTGCCAGGGGAATAGGGAGGTGACCTCACCTGCCATTAGCTTAATAGCCTCCTGCAAAGACTCAAACCATGAACACTGGCTTGAGGGGGGCATGTGGGTGTGTGTGTGTGTGTGTGTGTGTGTGTGTGTGTGAAGATTCTTAAAGAGAAAAGCCCTTCACTGTTGTTTCAGCTAAAACTTCAAAAAAAAAACCCTCAAGTTGTCAGGATTCACCCCAACCTGAATGGCAAATAGAATTTAAAAACTGAAGCAACTTTTGAGCAAGTACATCACCTTCCAGAACTTTTACCTGGCTGTCAGGAAACCCGGTGGCAGCAAAAATCTGGGCTAAATGATTTATAGGTCTCTTCCATCCACAACTGATCATTTTATCCCTGATTTGGGACATAAACTTTTGAATCAGTGACATCATTTTTATGCAGCTTAGTGATTGCTACAACATAATGTCAGGATCTTGCTGTTACAGACACTGCTCTTTGTGGAGGATGGGGGCTCTCAGGTGCAGAGGGTCGATTAATCAGACTCCTTAGTTCCTTCCTTCACCCCCTCACCTGGTCTCTGACCCTTATCCTGCTTTATTCGTCTCCTGAGAATTATGAGCACCTGACATTTTATGTATTTTTTTGTTAACTAGAATGCAAGCCCTATGAAATGAGAGATACTGCTTATTTCATTCTCTGCTGCGTCACCAGGGCCGAAATTGTGTCTGGCATAGAATAGATGCTCAATAAATACTTGTTGAATGAATGCCATATAATCATCATCGGGCCAGAAACACAACTCCAAATGCAATAAACTGATCCAGCTGCATGTCGTTTACTCATTCGGTGCTTCGATTATTTATGGAGTCTATACAATATTTGGGACACACTTATACTAAAAAAAAACTTATTCTTTGTTTATCTGACGTTCTAATTTAACTGGGTGTCCCATATTTTATCTGGCAACCTTATGGGAAGTTGATTTTTTCATCCTGTCTCATAGAAGAGGAAACGAAAGCAAAGATGGGTTTGGTATTTTCACAGAACTTCAGAGTTAGAAGAAATCTTTGACGTGACTGGATTAATTACTTAAGAGGTGTTTTCACGGAATTTCAGAGTTAGAAGGAATCTTTGACGTGACTGGATTAATTACTTAAGACGTGGAGATGGAGGCCAGTGAGAGAAAGGAACTCGCTGTTTCATGACACAACTGAGAACAGTCTCTTCTCTCCTTGTCATCTATCATTCAGTTACAGAACAAATAGGTACTGAGGGCCTACTATGTGCTAGATGCTATACCAGGCCTGGTAAACACAGCTGGACCAGACAGTGTCCCTACCCTGAAGGAGCGTTCAGGTTGCCATCTGGCGGATCAGACTGGGGCAGAAATCCAAAAAAGCTGCCCAGCAGATGGCCACCAGCTAGTAGTCAGCAGTGGCTTGCTCGGAAAGCTTGGAGCCTCGGCCTTTCTCGGGTGTATTTGAGGCTGGCGTGTGAAAAGCTGAGACCAAGCTTCCCAGCTCTGGCACTCCTTCTTCTCCCCACTGCCATCCCATCTCACTCACACACAATCAACCACTTGGGGGACACGCTACTTCTTGAGATGGGGAAGATGAAGTTCAACTAAATGTCAGTGATTCTGGCTCCTGTTACTATCCTGCAAATATCTTCACAAAAGTCAGTTTTAAAAGTGAATAATATATATGTAAATATATATCCTATACATATTAAATATATATTTACATATCATAGATGTTAAATATATGGTAAATATATATTTAATTACAAATCAAAATAATAAATTATGAATTGAAAGATATATTTAAAATATATATAAGAAAAAATATTGAAATACATGTTGAAAATATATAACTAACAAGCATTTGAGAAGTGTTCATTCTAGAAATGAAAGAATTGCAAATTAAAATAATAATGATTATGAATTGAAATAACTATGAATAATGAGTTGCTATTTTTCACTTGTAAAATTTTCAAAGTATCTTCACGCTGATGCTCACTGCTGGCCAGCTAGGCAGGGAAGACGCGTTCTTTCTAAGATATTGTTTGTGGTCGAGTAGGTCAGTACATCCTCTCCGGAAAGCAATTTACAAACACGTGCTCCACTGCTTAGTGAGACAAGGAAATTGCCAAATCATGTTATGTGGATGCGTTCAACTGCCTGTAGAAAACTGTGCAAAATAATGATTGAGAGAAAACACATGCAGATGTTAGGCACGTGATGAGATTATACTTTTCCGAATTTTCAAAGATTTCTGCAGCCACCACGCACAGATATGCCTTCCCTTGTCACTGATCTTTAGCAGAATGTGACCACTTCCTATCAAGCCTGCAGGGCACGGTCTTCTGATCGCTTTCTGTTCAATGTGATTGCTGAGTAAGGCTGAATCGTTTCTTGGCTGGCAACTGTTCTACCTTTGGTACACCCACCTGGCACCAACCTGGGGCTTATGGCTTTCTCTGGTGGGGGGGGGGGGGGGGGTCCTGTGGAAGAGTTGAAGTGTAAGGCCAGAGGGCTATGGGAACCTGCCATTCATTTGCAAATGTGCCCTTATGATCATCTCCCTAAATCCTGTTCCTTTCCTTGTCTTCACCTTCTTAGTAAATAACCTTCCATTTGTTCATCCAAGCCTCCAGGACTAATCCTTGACCCCTCTCTTTCCCTAACCCCACCCCCATCTGCCAGCAATGATTATAGGCTCTGCCTTCAAATATATCCAGCATCTGACCATTTCTCACTGTCTTCTCACTGTCTCCAGGCAGTGGCCCAACGACTGGGGGCTGAGCTGAGACAAGAAAACAGGTCTCCTGAGTTCCTGTTCAATGTTTCCTCTCCACACCCAAGAGCCCACATGATCTGAATGAATCCTTTAGAATGCTCCCCTGCTCACTGCATGTCCCAGCCCTCCTGGCCACCCTCCACCACTTGTTCAGGAAAATCATCTGCTGAGGTCTAGCTATTAGATAACAGCTAAATTTATTCATTAACTCGTGCAACAAATATTCATTGAGCACCTACAGTATGTCCAGCAGAATGCTCCATCGTGTGCAAAACCAGACTTAAATCTCATGGGGGGGGGGGGCATGAAATCATCAAATAATTGCACAAATATGTAATTACAACAGTGACACAATCTACATGCTATAAACATCTGAAATAGGGGGTTGACCTAATGAAGGAAGATTCCATGAGGAAATGCTGATTGAGCAGAATCCCAAAGGATGAGTAGTTAAGCAGGAAGAGGGGGGGAAATATTGAAGTATAAGCAAGGAGCAGTGGCAGGAAGGAATATTGCAAATATGTGGGCCTTGTAGAGAAAGCCAGAGTGACAGGAGTGTAGAGAGCAAGGTAAAGGAAGCATGAGGTAAGATGTTCAACAGGTGAACAGGGGTCTGGAGATGCAGCAGATAACATACACTGCCAGTTGTTATCCATTCTCCTCCTACACCTCCTTTTTAGCTGGACCATAGCACTTAGAATAAAGATTACATTCCCAGCCTCTCTTCCAGCTAGCTGTAGCCGTGTCATTAAATTTGGGGCAGAAGGATGCTAGTAGAAGTGCTGTGTGCAATTCCTCCTTCCTGTGCCTGGAATTTGTTTGCAGTGGCTGGTGCTCAAGCAGCCCTCTTGGACCATGAGGTGAAAACCATATGCTAAGCATGATAGAGCAGAGAACTGAATCCCTGATAACCTTGAGGAATTGCTCCACCAATCCTTGCTCATTCAACTGCAGGTTCTTCATATCTATTATATAAAAAGCTTATGGTCATCACGCCATCATGCCGTAATGACCAATCAGCAGGAGGCTGTGTGCATGGGGTAGGTGGGGACTTGACTCTGAGGACTTGACCGGAGGTGAGGGTGGGTTTCTGGGTCCCGCCTCCCATGGTGGCGGCAGCCGCAGGACTCTTTCTGGGTTCCACCAAGCCTCGGGACTCTGGGTCCTGGGTCTTGCACAATTTCGAGTGCTGGGCCCATAGTGAGAAAATAAAATCTTATCTGTCCAAATCACTGTTAAATTGGGTTTTCTGTGATAGCCAAACCAAATCCTGATACACGTGGCCTTGTTGAACTTGTTAAGGAGTTTTGTCATTATCCTAAGCAGTGGAAAGCCTTGGAAAAGTTTTAAGCATAAGGGTGTGTGCATGACATGATTAGTCCTGTTTTTTGAAAAGTTCACCTGGCAGCACTGAGCAGTGGGTAGACGGAACAGGAGCAAGGAGACCAGTAAGGAGGCTCCATGTGCAGGTGAGAAATTACAGAATGACAGTGGCTTTTGTTAGAGTTGTAGCTCTGGGGATGCAGAGCAGTAGATTCCACTGAAAGCTGAGACGTGGAAACATTAAGACTTACTATCGGCAGGGCAAGTTAAAGGAGGCAAAGAAAAATGGGTACCCTAGCTGGCTGCTGTTTCAGTGCAAGGTCCCAGAAATTCTGGCTGCAGAAGGGGAACTTTCCCTTTCTGGTTCCCTGGAGTCTGGGTGGCCCCTTCCCAGCCCACACCCAGCCCTCCAGCATAGCTCAGCTCTGACACACCTCACCAGAGGCGGCCCTCGGGAACAGTTTCCCAGGAGCCTGGAGGGAGGAGAAACTGGGTAGCCTTGGGGAAGCAGAGAGGCAGAGGTCTGTGGGAAGAGGACCAGACCTGTCTGCGGGAGAAGCGACGTCTCTCAGCACGACGGCCGGGCCCCTGCCTTTGATGGTTCAGACTTGGCTGGGTTGCTGCCTGCTCCTTTCAGGATGCCCGGCACACAAAAGGGAGGGTTGAGTGTCTGATGAACTCAGCCCAATAATATTCGCTTCTTTTATTTTCCAGGAACGTCATGAGAACCACAGGGCAATCTTCTGGTTTTAAGACCTGATGAGTCAAGTCTACAAATACCTCTGACTCAATCTGATCCCAAGTTCTCACCAGGCATCTCTCAGGAACGTGGCTCAGCAGGAGGGCAGCCCCAGCAGGGGAGAGGAGGGCTGAGGAGGGCTGGCTGTCCTGGAGACAAGGGGATTCCCGACTTGACACTGACCATTCCCACAATAGGAGCCAACATTTACTGAGTGCTCACTGTCTCCACGCTACGTGTTAAATGATCTCTTCTCATCTGCGTGGCAAACTATGAAGTAGGTTCTGTTCTCAGTCCCATTTTACTGTTGGGAAAACTGAGGCTCTGCTGTGTTAAGAACCCTGCTCACCGTCACAGAGCTGGGGTGTGAATCAAGGCAGCTGATGCCAGAGGCCAGTCCCTGTGAAGGAGGGAAAGTGCTTTCTGGGATTTTTGCAGGCACGGAAGGAGGGCTGAGAAGGAGGCTAACATCTGTAGAGGGTCTGCTATGCTTAAGGCCTGTGATCTGCATTTAAAATCACCTGGAGAGCTTTGTAAATATTATTGATGCCCCCAAACAATTACATTAGGGTCTCCAGGGCTGGTGCCCAGGCATCCTGCATTTTAAAAGCACCCAGGTGATTATACTGATACCCAGCTAGGGTTACTCGACAATGACCCTCAACTCATTTGCAAATGGAGAAATTGAGGCTCTCCGAGTTTGGAGAGTTTGGACAAAGCCCATGGCTGACAAGACCCACGTCCCAATGTTGGTGGCTGACTCCCCCATCAGTGCTCATCATGTTGACCCATTCTCTCTCATATCTGGGCCTCCTCTATTTTGAAAGTGTGTGAACTTTTTAAATGTAAACCTCTTCTGCAATTTGCATTCTTTTTTTGGTTCAAGTTCAAGTGCTATTTAGCCAGTTGCCTGAGAGTAGCAGTGCAGTCTATAGCCACTGAGTAGGATGGGCTGGCCCAGGGGTCACTGAAACCATGGCCTTGGCTTCATCCAGGCTCTGCTACAGCCAATGGACCAGACCCTCCAAAGTGATGCCCAGGACGTGCCCTCTGACTTTCCCAGGAGGAATGCTGCCAATCCGCTGTAGTGCCAGCCTCTGAGGGGCCACCCTCTGGGTTCAGAAGGCCCAGCCTTGGGGAAGTCCTCAGTCTCTATTTCTTGCAGCATTAGTGACTTCCCAAGGAGCGACACAGGAAAAGTCATTGCCCCTTTATTTCAATGTGAAGTATCCAGCCTCTAATTTCCTAGTGGCTGGGGGTTGAGCTAATGAGGAGTATTCATCATCAAGTGAGTTACTAGAGCAAAGTAGCTGGGAAGGGAGAAGGGCAGCCACAGGGACTGACTCAAACAGCCCAGAGGTGCTCCTGCCCATAGAGCACCTTTGAAGAAGGGGAGAAAAGCAAGTGGAAGCAGGTACCGTACGTCCATGTTCAGAGCAGCATCCTTCACAAGAGCCAAAAGGTGGACGCTGCCCCAGTGTCCATGGATGAATGAATGAATAAACAAAATGTGACATGTACAATGGACTATCATTCAGTCTTAAAAAGAAAGGAAATTTTCATAAAGGCTACATGGATGAACCTTGAAGACATTATGCTAAATAAAATAAGCCCATCACAAAAGCCAATACACAAAATATTGTATGATCCCTCTTGTGTGAGATCCCTGGGTAGTCAAATTCATAGAGGGAGAAAGGAGCACAGTGGTTGCCAGGAACCGGGGCGGGGTGGGGGGTGTGGGGGGTAGATGGAGAGTTACTGTTTAATGGGTGCAGAGTTCCGGTTGGGAGACTGAGGACTTCTAGAGATGATGAGGGTGATAATAGCCTGACAGTGTGAAGATACTTAATGCCACAGAACTGTACACTTAAAACTGGTTAAGATGATAAGTGTTAAGCTGTGTATAATTTACCACAATAATAAAATGGGTGGGGCGAGGTATGACAACTGAATTCACAATTTTATCCAAACACTTGAAAGAAGGTCTATATACGACATTTCTGGGACTTTTGTAAAATAGGAAGAGAAAAGAACTAATAAAATAAATTGTTGCTGAGAACATTATAGGTCGGATGAGGGTTGAGCACCCCAAGGAGCCCTAAGAATGAGGGTCACTTACTCAGTCCTGGACCTAAACATCCTAAGATGTCTCCTTTTCTGGTTACCAGGGTGAAAGCCCCTAAAATAGCTTTGTTGATACTGTGTGGACAAAGGCTGGAAGAAAGTACAGTCCAGAGCCTGACACTCTTAGATCCACTTTTAGACCGATTCTGCTTTCACAAGCAAGGTGACTTTTTTAAAAATATATTTGTATTGATTTCAGAGAGGAAGGGAGAGGGGAGAGATAGAAACATCAATGATGAAAGGGAATCATTCATCGGCTGCCTTCTGCACGCCCCTTACTGGGGATCGAGCTGGCAACCCCGGGCATGTGCCCTTGACTAGAATTGAATCTGGGACCTTTCAGTCCAGAGGCTGGCGCACTATCTACTGAGCCAAACCAGGTAGGGCGAGCAAGCAAGGTGATTTTAACCCTTCAAGCATTCCACAGCAAGCCTCTGGCTCCTCAGGGTCACATATTCTAATTAGCACCACTGGCCACAGAAAAAAGGAGGGAGTTGTTCCAGTTCAAGAGCCTATGGTCCTGAGCCAGAGTTATAGCAGCTCCATCGCTTCCTCTTCACTCTGCTCAATCATTCCTTGAAGGTACTGGGCACATTCCCACCTCAGGGCCTTTGCACGTCCTTTTCTTTCTACCTGGAATGCTGCTCCCTTGGATATCTGCATGGCTCACCCCTCACATCCTTCAACCTTTTCTCAAAGTCACCTTCTCAAGGGACTGTTTCTGGACACCTAGTTGAAAGTGCCACCCCCACCCCACCACATCAGCTTCCGGTATCTGCATGGCTCACCCCTCACATCCTTCAACCTTTGTTCAAAGTCACCTTCTCAGGGACTGTTTCTGGACACCTACTTGAAAGTGCCACCCCCACCCCACCACATCAGCTTCCGGTCCCCCTTGCACTGCTCAGCCGATGCTTGGGACCCTCTCCCAGTAGTCTCCCCAGGGCACTCCAGGTGGAGGGAATTACATGTGCAAATAAACGCATGAGGCTTGGCAGACTGTGGTCTGAAAGGCAGTTTGAAATGGCTGGAGGGTGGGGTGCACAGGCCTGGGAGACTCGCATGAAATGGCTTAAAAGATAACAAGGGCAGACAGCTGAGGAGCTTGTTCTGCGAAACTAAGGAATTTGAACTCTGGCAGGCCATGGGGAGTCCAGGAGGGGATTTAAATCCGAGAGTGATAGAGTTGATTTGCAATTTTAAGAGATCACCCTGGCAGCCAGCAGTGTGGAGGCTGAACAGGAGGGGGTGAGGTTGGAGGTGAGAAGACCAAATGTAAAAGTAACATCTTGCACATTCAAGGAGCTAACATGATATTGCAGCAGAAGAAAGCACAAGAGTGAAGTCCAGCCAACCGCTATAGGAAGCAATTGGCTTTTTTTTTTCTAGGAACAGATTGCATTTCAGCAAAAAGAAACTTTCCTGCCACCCTTTACGACCCTGCCGGTGAAGGCTGGCTCCTGCCCTGGCTCGAGTTGGCCACCCTGGGTCTTGCATGCATCAGCGTTCAATAAAAGCAAGTGTGGGCTTTATGGGATTGTTTGCTAAGCCCCGAGCCAGGCTTTTCCACTCACTTCGGCAGGGCTGCTCTGCCAATTTCTAAGTTGGCTGTTGCTCACATATAGGGTGTGAGGGATATCTCTATGCGTCTCTCTTAGCACATCCATTTGGAAGGAGACATGGGTGACTACATATAATATCTTTCTGTGATTTTTTTGAAGATTTGTTTATACAGCCTGTATCTTCCATGGCACGAGCCTTTCCGTAGTATAGTATGGAGACAGGAAGAGAAAGAATGAAAAAGCTATTCCCACACCATAACCGACTTGGGCTCATGAAGGAAAATTCAAAATAGATTATGTTCCTCAGCTATGCCTCCAGGGTTGAACCGTTTCCAAATCAACCCATTTAATTCTTCCTCCTGGACGGTCACTCACCTTTGAACTTCACTTTTTAAAGACGATCGTTAAAAAATATAAATAACACGGCACAGACCAGACCTGCAGAAGCCCATGCGCCCTGCCCCTCCCCCTCCAGAGAGAGTGCACCAAAGGGGCCATCTCACTTGTAAAAACAGGGCTGCCTGATGCACTGGATGGAAAGAGCGGGTTGTAAAGTCGGCATTTTGGCTTTAACAAGGCCGGGAAGCCCAGAGCAGAGCCAGCTGGGTAGTCTGAGCAAACCCAAGGATATGAGAACCTGGGGTCACAGGGAGCCGGGCCGCCACCAGGAATGCGGGGAGGGGAGACAGTCTGGCGGGGCTGGGGGAACAACTGGAGCCCGTGCTGCCAGCGCCTCGGAGGTCAGTCCACAGGCGGCAGGACGCAAGGCGGGAACATGCTGTGCCCGGCCACCCAGGGCTCACTTGGCCCTCTTCACACCCAGAGGCCCCAGGACCCCAGGGGTGTGGCAGGCGGGCACACAGGTGTGCACTCACCAGCTCGGCTGGGACAGCATCTTAGGGAAGAAGCCCCCTTGCCAAGCTGTCACCCCAGCCCGAGTGAGAAAGCAGTGGGGTACCACCTGCAGAGGAGGGAGGGATGATGGCCCATTGCCTGAGGCAACACGCAGCCGGGTTCTAGACCAGGGTGTTCCCTATGGCAGTGGCAGGGCAGGGGAACGGGATCCTCCAGGACCCCCCACTGTCACATGGACCAAGTGACAGTGCCCAGCCCTGGATGCCTGGTGCACATCCAGTGAGTGGACTGGATCCATCAGTCATCCCTGCGGCCCCGGGCAGCAGACCCTGCTCTCCACAGCTGATGCCTCTGGCGTTGTTGCCACCACCCCCTCCCTCCCTGACCCCTGCAGGGCCCTAGTAGGTTCCCTAATTGCCCATCCAGGCACTTTTAATACCCAGTCCTTCCTTTCTCCTGAGAATTCCTCGGAGATTAGACCCCCCAGCCACGCCACTGTGTCTCTCCTCAGGGTATCTTTCCTACTTTGGGTCCACGCTTTCCCTTTTCTTCATTTCATGCCATTCCTCCTAAGGATGACCCTCTGTGCTAGGCTCAGTGATACCCAAAGCTTCAGTGAGCAACCCCAACCCTAAACGAGGCCCTGTCCATGGGAGGCAGAGGTCGGGGCAGCTTGCTTTGCCCAGGAGGAAAGATGTTGCTCTCCAAGGGGAAACAAAGCAAGCGGGGGGGGGGGGGGGCAACTTTACAAAATAAAAGTCTAGAATGAAGCAGCAGACCAGCGCTGCTGCCCCAGGCACCAGACTTGAGGCCCACTCTGCAGCCCCGGCCAGGCCTGCGTGGACCCCGCCTGCCACCGGCCTGCAGACGCGGCAGAAGTGCTTCGATTTTTCCTTTTCAAGAGTGTGCTCAGCCTGACCCCACCCGTGCTCTCGCTGCGCGGTCAGCAGAGGGAGGAATGAGAGCTCGTGCCGGGAATTTCCTGACCTCTGTGAAGTTCTCTCAAGATGTGGCCGTGAGGCAGTGCGATGCGCCGTGACACAGGT
>NW_005355115.1:1988346-2034091 GCF_000412655.1 Myotis brandtii
GAGGATGAAAACCCCTAAGTCCCCCCCCCCTCTCCCTCCATACTGTCCCCAAATTGGAGGAGCTAAGGAAACTATATTTACACCACTTAATCTATATTTATATAATTGTAGATTTATATTACATATTTATGTATTTATTAGAACATATATAATATATAAACATATATTAATGTTATAATGTATTTATATTATATAGTTATATATATTAAGCTTTATTTAAGCAGGACATTAATATTGTCTAAAAGTACAGAAAAAAAATCTATTTATGCAGTTTCAAAATTAAGCTCTCTTGCGTGATTTTGTTGCTCTTTATATGTGGGGTATTCAGAGAACGGGAGGGAGAGGAGAAGAGGAACAGAGAAGAGAGGAGCCCCACTGCTCAGATCTGCAATGTCCTGACAAGCTCTGGGGACCTAGAACAGCCCCTGAGAGGTGCAGTGAAGCGGACCAGGTGGGTAAGTAGAATTATCGGTTCATTTTTTATTGTGGGTGGCAACTAACCTGAAACAGTCAAAGAGGAGTCACTATAATTTCACTTGGAAATTCTCCGAGTACCAAGACTGACCAGCACTTGCCAAGGGGGTGGCGGTTTACCATTAGCCCAAGGGTTTGGGGGGAAGGGCTTGGAGCGGTGACATCCTTCCAAAGATCCGGGAGTGGAAACGAAGGGAGTGTTGAAAGGGGACCACTGAACGTCTATGGAGCCCGGCCTCACACGGGGCTGTTGGGAGCTTAGGTGGAAGCATGTTACAAACCGTCAGTGCTCCCCAGCCGGCTAGGACTCTTGGTAGTCCCATCATTAGGGTGCATTCATACGCCAGCGCAGGACCAAGAAGATGCAGGCCTTGCAGAAACAGAGCCTAGAATGTGTACTGAGCTCGTGAGTTAGGGGCCAATACATTCATTCCTGTCTTTCAAATGCAGACAATGATGGGTGGACACCGAGTGAGGTGCACAGGCGCCGATGAAAATGAGGCACCCATGCCCTGAAGTCACGAACCTTCTGCCCACCCCACCCCACTTCACCTCCCTCTACCCAGGCCCTGGGAAGAGCCGGGACCTCAGGGATTGTGAGCACAAGAAAGCCTAACTTGGGAAGGAAAATCCCAACTTGAAGCAAACGCTCACAGAGCTCTTAGCACCGCCTGCCCTCTGAGGTGAAGGTAAGAGAAACGTTTTCTTGGGCCTTTCAGCCCAGCCGAGGGGGTGATTCCCCCCCTCTCCACTCCCTTCCTCCCCGGCCTACCTGCCTCCCTTCCCTCAGCGCACACCGTCAGTTTTCTTCTCCTTCTGGGGAAAAAAAAATCAATTTTTCTGAATTGCTGCCTCTTACTGTGGAGATGGCAAAACAAGAGCCTCAAACGAGGCCACTGGGCAAAAAGGAACCAAATCCTAGTGAACTGTGATTTTTAAATTAAAAAAAAATGTACTATGTATTTTGTATTTTATTACATGTTTCTTATTTTAACATTATTTTATTCTAGTTTTAAGGTAAACTTATAGGTTTAATTTATTGTAACATTGACGGAACCTTTCCTTTCCCCAGCCGACCACGCACCACTTTGCCGGCGAGAAGCGGGCGCTGGGCGGCCTGGGACTCCTCTCGCACCCACGGGCTCTGGGAACATCTCTCAGACTCTCGGTGCGGCCTTCACCTCTATAAAATGAGCAGGATGACACTCCTCCTCCCACAGGTGCGCCATGAGGTTCAGTGATTGCAAACGTGGGAAGTGCTCTAAGGGCCTCAGATTAAAGGAATTACATGGGAAGAAAAGATCATTCCAGAGTGGACTTCTGTTCAGTTGTGGCCACCTCACTATGCTTTAATTATGTTCAATTTGTAACAATGAAAATACATCCTGCATATCAGATATTTACATTATGATTCATAACAGTAGCAAAATTACAGTTATGAAGTAACAACGAAGATAATTTTATGGTTGGGGGTCACCACAACATGAGGAACTGTATTAAAGGGTCGCGGCATTAGGAAGGTTGAGAACCACGGATTGCTTGCCTTGCTTTTCTTTACTTTTTAGCGAACCCGTGGACTACTCTTCTTTTCTCCTTCTTCGTGCAGCCGAACCTCTCCCTCCTCATAGTCTCATCAGCAGAGGAGCCAGATGGTTGGAGATGGACAACATGAGGAACTGTATTAAAGGGTCGAGGCATTAGGAAGGTTGAGAACCACGGATCGCTTGCCTTGCTTTTCTTTACTTTTTTAGCGAACCTGTGGACTACCCTTCTTTTCTCCTTCTTCGTGCAGCCGAACCTCTCCCTCCTCATAGTCTCATCAGCAGAGGAGCCAGATGGTTGGAGATGGGCCTTCCCCGTCATGTTTTCTCTCTTTCTCTCGCCCCTGCTTCCCCTTGGCCGCTGCTCCCCGCACCTCCCGTTTGCAATGTGCCACACATTTTCATCACTTAAGACAAAGTTGACTCTGAGCCCTTGGCCATAGAATTTGCTTCTGCTCTTGGACTGGCGGCCCAAACCGGGTACTGAATCCGCTCACTGGAACCCAGTCTGTGCGGCCCGGGGTGCGGGTCACTGTCGTGGCCATGGCTCAGCGCCCGCTGCCCTGGAGGCTCTCTGCACTCAGGGCTTCCCGGCAGCGGCTCACACGGGGAATGTGGGAAAATGCCCAGGCAGCTGCCTGGCCGGCGTGAGCCAGTGGCCAAGAATGCCCCTCGCCCTGGCACAGCTGCCCCCTCAACAGGTGCTGCCTGGCTG
Source organism: Myotis brandtii (assembly GCF_000412655.1). NCBI lineage: Eukaryota > Metazoa > Chordata > Mammalia > Chiroptera > Vespertilionidae > Myotis > Myotis brandtii. The sequence continues at coordinate 1,991,077 of NW_005355115.1, forward strand.
CTGGCTGCTCACGCATGTGTCACATCCTCCTTGGGCACATCCCTGACCAGGGCCACACGCCCTGGCCAGTCCAGAGGCCGCAGGGATGTGAGCACAAGATGGTCCGCAGGTGACAAAAAGCACCCAGAGCCACGTTTCCTCCACCCTCCTGCCTCTGCGTGGGGCTAACTGACCGGCCTGCCTGGCCTCCCAGGAAAGGAAGCGTCCCCAGGGAAGAGAACAGCTGCCCCTTCACTGGCTGGCTCTGCACAGGGCACCCAGCCCCATGCCAGCCTCACCCGAGAATTCTGCTAGGGCCCTACTGCGCTGCTCCCACAAACTGCAAGAGCCAGTGAGGGAAAGCGGGCCTGAGCCTGGGGACAGGACCCAACCAGGGCCCCTGGCCCCCTCCTTCTTGCCTTCCTGCCCTTCACCTGCTCCTCCCAGCCCACCATGTCCTCTTCCCCCTCTCCTGCTGGCCTCAATCCCATGCAGCCTGCCCTCCCCTCAGGGACAGTTAGTTACCTTGATGTGTGTGTGTGTGTGTGTGTGTGTGTGTGTGTGTGTTTTGCCACCTCAGCAAGATAAGAAAAGGGATCCCCCCAACAGTGGCATACTCATCCCTGCAGAAATGAAAACTAAATCAGAAAAACATCACATGTTAAATGTGTGTGCGTAAAAATCTCCTATCCCAATCCTATATAATAAAAGGCTAATATGCAAATTGTCCCCTCGACTGGGAGTTCAACTGGGAGTTCGACCAGGGGTAGGGCCAGCCAACCACCCTCGGCCCCTCCCCTTGCTGGCCCCGCCCCAGATCGCTCCCCCCCCCACCCTGATTGGGGCTGGGGCCAGCCAGACCCCACCCACACACGAATTCATACACCGGGCCTCTAGTATCTTATACTTTGGGAAGCAACTTATATTTGTGTCTTTCTTAGCTGTATTTACTTTATGTTATCACCTGTATTTTACTTTATTTTTTTTACTGTGTTTTATTTTATATTTCCCACTCACTGTAAATGGAGTTCCATGAAAATTTAGTTCCATGATCAAGGAATGCTGGCATATTCTGAGCTGAACAAAGTTAAATGGTTTCTTCAGTGCAGACTTTTCAGGACCTTAACTTGATAAAGGGCATGGCAGGCATCCATGAGAGAGAGGGATTTCCAAGCTCACCTAACCTCGAAGCCCCCTTTGTGGAGGAATATTTTGAGGGACTGATATCCCTGTGGCCAATGGGGCAAGAGACCTCAGCTCCTCTCTTGAATTCCGTACAGCAACCAGCACAGGACCCTGGGCAGGCCGACACTTAATAAAAACCAGCACCTCCCCTTACTTCAAGCCAGAAGGACAAAGTCTCGTCTTCCAGAACCTATGACTGCCCCAGTGGGAAGAGCTCAGGTCTTTGCTCGGGGGTGCTTCAGCTGGGATAATCAAGGGATACCCAAAGCCCACACGAAGGCCCCCCATACAAAGCCACAACCCTCAGTTTGCCACTAGCAGTGCCAGCATCAGGGCAACCAAAGCCCAGAACAGTACAGATCCGGCCCTGGGCTGTGAGGAATCTTTTCACTACAACTCTACCCTCCACTGCCCACCTTCTTGGACCTGCTCTAACTTCTTTTGAGTTCCTCATTCATCAACTCTCACACCCTGGCTCCCAGAGGCCTCGCTTTGGTGGTCCATGAGACAAGGACCTGGGATCTGGGCCCTGGTTCTGGAAGCCTCCAAATGCCCCTCCAGCCTGGACATGTGTCTATTGGCCAATTTTTCCCCCTTCAAACCAGGGGAAGAGAGGAGTGGTCTCCAGCCTCCTGGGATTAGGGGGCTGGGGTGTAGGAGCACTGTCAGGACCAAGCCGAGGACAGGCCAGGGAGTTTGGAGATGCCAGGCAGGTCCCGCAGAGCCCTGCCAGCACGGGTGCTCTGAAGAACAGAGTGCCCTTGGCAAAGGCAGCGCTGTTGATGGGGCACTAACGCCCATGATTTCCTCCTCCTTTCCCCTGGCATGTCCCTACAGAGGGGTAGGAATTAGGCAAGAACCAGGCAGACAGTATCCTCTGGACAACCTTCAGGGCTGCTAAGAATCACAGCAAGCATCTGCAAGCCAACGCATGTTCCTTCCTCTCCCAGGGCATGTGCGCCCGATGAGACAGCGAGGGAAGCACAGCTCCTCTGAGTGACCTCGGTGTAGTCACTTAGCAGCGGGGAACCTGGGTGTGTTCATCTGCAATGTGAGCACAGTGGTCCCCTCCTGGCTTGTCTCATGGGGGCCTTCTGAGATTCACGGTGGGGAGAGGGGGCCTGAGAGATCTGAGGCCTCGTCTCACTCCCATTGTCCCAAAGCTTTCCATCTTGCTGCTCAGCATCTCTTCCCCATGCAGATCAAATCCAGACTCCCCTGTGCCGACACATGAGGGGAAGGAGACCCCACGGTCCCCCCTCCTCAGATTCCAATTCCAAAGCTACATGGCGGGAGTCCCTGCGCTGCCTAACCTGGGACACGCTGCACCTCGACCCCCTCCCTCACCACGCACCCCTCCCTCACCACGCACCCTGCTGTAATGGTGCTGGGTGTCCTGTCACTTCTGAAAAGCCCTTTCCTGGGAAGCTCTCCAAGGCTGTGGCAGAGAAAATGGTACCCTGACCCTATGGAGGTTTAACCCAAGGTGACCATTCCTCCCCCTTCCTAACTGGTACATGTGGAGTGAGAGGGCAGGCCTAGCACAGGAAGGCAGGGTGGAAGAGAGGACAGGATGGGCTCCTTTCTGCCTCTTCCTCACTCCCTCAGGCCCATCTCCAGGACACGGCTTCCAGTTTCAGACACTCTGAAGTCAGCTCCCAGCGTTTTGCCTGGCATAACTCAAATAGAAGCTCAGGATTAGATGTCTTTCCCGGGACAGAAGAGCCCTCCGGAGCACCCAACGTGCTCAGCGCAAGGCTCCCTGGGCCTGGGCAGTGGCCCCTTTATCCTCCGGATTGTAACTCGCAAAGCCTTCACCACCCCAATCTCAGACTTCAGGGTGTGTAGACCAAGTCCCGGCCCTTCACACACCCTCTCTCTGCAGAGATCTGACTGTGGTCATTGATCCTTGGCCTGGGACTGCCTGCTCCCCTTCCCCGAAGTCCCAGCACAGGGGAGACGCCAGGAGAACCCCAACCCAAAAAGTCAGGCACACTGTACAAGGACAAGAGAGAAGGGCTATAGAAAAGGAAAGAAGAGGAGAAGAGACGAGAGGAGAAGAGAAGAGAGGAGGGGAGGGGAGGGGAGAGGGAGGGGAGGAAGAAAAAGAGAGAACAAACAAACAAAGAACAGGAAGAGAGGAATCTTAAGCCAGGAAGCCTTTAAAAAAGAACTTTCTCTTCCCAAACCGAGGGATGTGACTGGGGAAGGAATGCCACCAAAGGGAGCACGTACAAGTCAATACAAATAGAGTTATTTTAGGACTCGGTGGAGAATGGACGCTGGTGGTCTCCCCCTTCTTCCTGGTGGGTCGGCGTTCCTCCCAGGGAGGAAAACTGGGCCATCACAGGGCTGGCCCTGCGGCCCGCCGAGGCGGCCAGCATGGAACCGCAGTGCTCGGAGCTGCACCTTGAGGCGGGCGATCGAATGTGTGAGCAGCACTTTGATATCTGGCCATGAAAGGGCGAGCTCTCAAAGCCCCCATTCATGGACCCTCCACACAGGAGCAGCAAACAGAAAAAAACTGTTTCCCCGTCCGTCTAGAAAGGTAGGTTCCTGTTTATTAATCGAAGACCACATAAAGAATGCATGGTTACAAATGTTCTTTCTGAGGCCCACAGAAGCTGGTGGCTGGATGTTAAATAAAATAAAAAAAAATAAAAATTCCATCCGGTGATTACCTGGGACAAAAAGCTGCCTCTGTGGCCCCCGTGTTAGTTTTAGAAGGAAAATTCTACTAAAGTACGGGGGGCCCATTCAGCAGGCCGTCCCTCATTTAGGGCGAGGCGGCTGTCCAGGGGGTCTGCTGAGAACAGGGCTGCTGCTGGGAGCTCTCAGGGGGTGGGGTCAGCAGCAGCCACAGCCGGCCACAACGTCCCCTTCTTCCTGCTAGCACCCCCTTTTCCTTCCTCCTGAGTTTGTAGCAGTGGGAACACCTAAGGGTTTTTTTTAAAAGGTCATTGGCAATCAGCTCCCTGTGGAGATGGGGACCGTGGAGAGGAGGCCCGGGGGTGGAGGTTCAGAGAAGTTGAGCAAGGCTGGCTCAGAGCAGGAGGGACCGGCCACCTGAGACCACGCTGCACCTCCCACCGACAGCAGGACCGTGCAAAAGGAATTAAGGAGCAAACTGGAGATAAGACCGAGGCTCGGCTTCCCTTTGAAGCTTAATTAAAGCAAACTGCCCAGCCTTGCACTGTGCACACTGCAGACGTTCGCTGCAGAGGACCTGAATGTCGCGGATAATCATCAGCAGGGAGCTATGTTATTCCGGAGCAGGGGTGGGAGGTGGAGAGGAAGCGGGTCCAGGCTTCCAGGCCAGTAGAGAAAATCCGAGCTGTGATAATGAAATACATATCGCGCCGGGGGCCAGCGAAATTCATGCTCTCCCCAGATAAGGGGGGAAAGAGGCTGGCAGGAGAAATGGATTTGGGGTCATCGACATTCAACTTATTTATTTCTCCGGCAGATCCTAACTGATTTCTAGGTGAGGGGATCAAACAGGCCTGTCACCAAATCACAGAGTCGTCTCAAGTGTGTGCAGAGGGGACCCCATCCAGCCCCTGGACCACCGGCGCGTTTTATGATTTCTTTACACTACAAATATTTGGCAGTGCTGAAATCACCCAATAAAATCCACCTGGGGCTTCATCTGCAGCGTGGAGGCGCTCCCCCAGTGTGTGCTGGAGCTCGGCCCGAAGGAACCGCTGCTCATCTTATTCTAACATCCCAGGAAAATGCGTCCCCTCCGAGTCTGCCTACCACCGCCTGTGAGTGAAGCGGAGGTCTCCGCTTGGTGTGTGCGGTTGTTGCTTTTGCTGTTAACGTGGCGACTGTTGTTTTCCATGCACACAGACGCAGACGCGGTCAGGATGAGTTGCCTGTGGGTGACAGCCAGGTGCCGTGAGCAGACTACCAGGCCAGTCCTGACCCTCCCCAAACAGAGCGAGTCCAGGCCAGCCACCGGGACGGAGGCCGGGCCTGCCACGTTGAGCAGCATGGGGTAGCCTCGTGGCCTGAGTCAGAGGACCATGACCCAGATCTCCCCCTCAAGCCCATCGGCACCTTCCTGCCTGGAGAAGAGGGTCGGGAGAAGAGGCGTGTCTAAGACAGAGACGGCAGCCACGGCTCGAGGGGTTGCCTGAAGAGGGGCCATGCGGGGTGAGCAAGACAAGGGAAGAGAAGCAGGAGGCAGCCACAGTCGTGAGTCCCCAAGGTACCCAGGGACTTCGGGCAGGTGGGCACCATCATCAACACGGCCAATGTTTGTTTCTGGCCGCAGACTAAGATTGCAGCCCACGTGAAGACATTGATACACATCTACATGCTCTCCCTTCGGGTTAAAAGTTCTCAGAGAATACATGTGGGTTCCACTCCGCCATGCAGCCTTCCTTGGAGAAGTTGGTACATCTGCCCTCTCCACAGATGAGAAAACAGAGGTGCAGAGAGAAGGAAGTGCGGTGGGAGGAATGGAGGCAGATTCCTCAGGCTGGGCCTGAGGCTCTGCCGTCCAGCACTGTCCAGTGTCCCCAAGGGAGGGCCTTCCAGGAGGCCAGGGGGGATCTTGGATGCTTGCTAAGCACCCGTCTCTAAAAGCCTCAATGTCAGAGGTTCGGGACTAAACCACGGGACTCGATGAGCAGTTTCCTCCACGAGCCCTCAAACTTCCAAAGCCTGAACAACATGACAAAGGAGGCAGTCCTGGCAGCATCTACAGGACCATGCGTCCCATCCTCACCCGTCGGAGCCAGGCCTATGGACAGAACAGACTCCATGAACTCCAAGTCCCTCTTCCTAGGATGGGCAGCTCACCCTGGGCCCTAAGGAGTGAAACATGGAAACCAGCCCTGCTCACCATTAGAGACGTCCCAAAAAGACACACACAAGGTGACAAAGCCAACGAAAACTAATGTTTCTCCAAAGGCCACGCCATGCTGTAAAGCAACGAAGAACCTGCCTTCCTTTCAGGGATGGGCTTGCCGATGACGTCCCCAGCTCTGCTTCTTCCCTCCTGTCTCAGCGATTGCCAAAAGGCCTGGTTACAGTCCCCATATGTGTTGGCATGAAATCCAGAGGAGACTGCCTTTGTCCCTGGTCCTCCTCCCTCCCTCCTGAGATGCCCGTGGCTCTCTGGGGGGTGTTCTCCCTTGCTGCAGCGAGTTAATAAACCTGACTTTGTCTGATGATTCTTGGTGGTGTCCTTGTTGGAGAGAGGAATGTGGGTGCAATAGCTGAGGCTGAGCCTTGCTTCTGACCACAGGGGCACACCCAGCTCCCATCAGGGATGATACGGATGCTCTGCTGACATCAGCAACTGGATTCCAAGAGAGAGCACAGGACCAACCCATGGGTGACTGACTCAAGTCCCAAAGCTTCTTCTTATTTCTCCTGGAGGCCACATGGCCTGTGGGCAGTCGGGGTTCCACAAGGAGAGAAGAGGAGAGGGGCACCCTGAGCTCCGAATTGCAGGACTCGCCTTTGTCATATTGCTGCTATTTTTTATTTTTACTTTGAAAATAGCCTTGTTGTTTTCTGATTTAAGAATAATAAATAGCCCAAAACATTCAAACTCTAGGAAAATAAGAAAACTAAACTAATCTGAAATCCACTAACCTGCTAATCTCCATGAACATTTTGGTGATTCATTTTTATATCTCTACTAGTGGCCCAGTGCATGAATTCGTGCACCCCTAGCCGAAGGTGGAATCGCGCGGCCCCATGAGGAATCGGGCTCCCTCCTCTCTGGTTCCAGGGTGCATCACCTGAGAACCACCGCTGCTAAGTCACTGCAGTTCAGCAGCTCCTGCGTTGAGCTTCTGCTTCCTGGTGGTCAGTGCGCAGCATATGTACCAGCAGGTCAGATGGTCACTTAGCCTTTTATATAAATAGATGTGAACATATATACACTTTCTATATATATGGGAGGCCATACATGCTGGTGTTTTATAGAGTGTGCACTTTTTTCCTCTTTTTTGCCTTATGCCCCACCTCCCCATCGTCAACACACCCCCTGTGGGAAACCCACACTCCCTATTGTGCCTCCTCCCAGGCTGATCTCTGCCTGCTTTCTCCACCCAGTGATGGAGCTCATTGAAAGCCCTGGTCCTATGAAGGCCTAGATTTTGACAATGGACTCTGGGGACAGACAAAGACAAAGGTCCACATATGCAATCAGGGAATCTTGCATTGGAAGTCCAAAGACTCTAACCCATAGATGCTGGATGTGGTGCTATAATTTTAAAGATTGTCAAAGTCGGTTGCTGGGCCGTAACTGAGTTCTGCTCAAAACACGCTGGCAGGACAGATGGGGCAGCCTCAGAGCATCCTCCTCCTCCCCCCAGAGCTACGTTGGATAAGGGGAACGGTTCTGTGTGAATTTCTATACACTCGTGGCTCCTTCAGGTGGTACTTTCAGTTGGTTCTCTGTGGGTGGCAATAATTTGGGCAGGAAGGTACCCAACCAGGTGATTTCCAGCTTTCATGGCTCCACTCACCCCACATAAACATCTTCCCAGTTGCAAAGCACTCAACCCTACTAAAGGGAGTTTTTCTCTGCTCCCCACCCCCTCCCAGCATTTCCTTCCTTTCTTGTCCAGTTATTTAAGATCTTGGTTCTCCTGCCCTTCACCCGAATGGATTCACCGTGTTCTGCATTGAACCCCTCACGCCTGTGCATACATGCCTCTCATCACCATCTTGCATGACATCTTTAAGGCACCAAATAGGATAAATGGCCACTTCGTTTGTGCTGCTGCACACCCCAGCATGTGACCAAGATAGATGCCCTTTTAATCAACCTATCTCACACTGAGATGAATGAGATGGTAATCACTTGTTTAAAAAAAACAATTCATTGCATAAAAAAAGGAATATCCTATTTTGTGCTGCAAAAATATAGGATTTGTACCCAACATTTCAGGAGCATATTTATTGCATTAAACAGAGGGGGGCACATCTGGGTCCCTGTCTGTGTGTTTCTGCAGCCATGAGCCTGGGCCTCTGGTCTCTGGCCTTTTAAATCAGGACCAGGTTGCCTGCCACATACCTCTCTCCTGCCCGTCACTCACCAGTAGTGGGCCCTGGCAGGCCAGAGCTCCGCTGTAAAAACAGGTGCTGCAGAGTTCACCCAAAAGATTTTTTAAAAACCCAAAAACAAAAACTTTCCACTCCGGGCAGGCAAGCCTTACTTTTTCAAAGTGTTACTTAACAGAAGGCCTTGTAAAGCTCATAAAAGCCGGGAACATCTGGTAACCGGTGTCAGTTTTACACGTTCTCCAGCACAGGGTACATGCCTCTTGTTTCCACTGGTGTAACTCAAGGATGCTGGTGTGCCTCCGGGCACCCTGCCCATCCCAACTTTCATGGGATGGGCTTGAGCCAAAAGGTCTGTCTCCACCTTCCACCAGCCCAGCAATAGACAACAGACAACCTCAGAGTCCAAATCCAAGAGGCCAAGGGTGGGGAGAGCGGACTGGGCTGTGACAGGCACACACCGAGGGCTGGGAGCCTGGGGGAGGGGCACAGGCTCGGGTGCTACATGTGACTGGCAGGCTGACTTTTGGGGGGGGGGGGGGCCTTTAAAAACCATGAGAACCCATGGTTTTAATATTCATTCATTTATGCGAGAAGTTAAACATATCTCCTGTCGCCTGGGTTGGGTGCCAGGGGTTGGGGAGCAGTACTCAAAAACATTTAAAATCAACATGTCCAAAGTCCTCTGGCAATGAGGTCCCTCAGTTGGCAAGTGAGGACCCCAAGGGGTCCACTGTGAGATTCTGACTTGGTTACCAGGAGGCCTCCTTCTTCCCAGCCTGCCTTCATGCTGTGAGACTTACAACTCTAGGAACAGTCATTTTAAAAAAAATCAGAGGGGCCATCTAAATGTTGGGTCTCTAAGCAAACACCTCAGAAAGCAAACCCGCACACACTCACACGTCCCTTTGGGATGCAGTGCATTCAGGACCCAGGATTGTCCCACTCTCCGAATCTCAGAAGATGAGGCGCAGTGCAAGCACCCCGGAGCAAGCTGCAGGCCCCAGGCCAGCCGCGGACTGACCAGGTGTTCTAGGGCAGGTCCCTCCGTCGAGCCTCAGTGTCTTCATCTGAGAAATTGCTCTCTCTTTCTCACGGGATTGATGTGAGAAGCAAAGAACTTCTGAATGCGGTCTGCCAGACATTCCACACATGTTCCTTACGGCGACTCACGTATGCTTGCTGCCTCCTTTGTCTTTTCTATAGTTTCACTAATAAACCCAGTCTGGCTAATGAATTAACGGAAAGTCTGCTGAGAGTTTCTGGGAAAGAAATTTTGCTGCTGAGGAAATACCCTTGCGTCAGAGAAAAGAGCTCCCTGGTTGCCCTCCTTCCCTGAGCGTCCTGTCTTTGGGACGGGAGCCACGGCAGCCATTCTGTAATCATTAGGTGATAAGCCCAAAAGTGAAGAGTTCATATGTGGAGGACGGCAGGGAGGAGGCACAGAATGGGCCTGGATCCCTGACCATGTCACTGAACCAATGCCAACCTGCTTTTGGACTTGTTGGTATGTGAAAAACATAAGTAAATCCTATTTATGTGAGCCACTGTTCTCATAGAACAGTGATGGCGAACCTATGACACGTGTGTCAGAGGTGACACGTGAACTCATTTTTTTGGTTGATTTTTCTTTGTTAAATGGCATTTAAATATATAAAATAAATATCAAAAATATAAATCTTTGTTTTACTATGGTTGCAAATATCAAAAAATTTCTATATGTGACACGGCACCAGAGTTAAGTTAGGGTTTTTCAAAATGCTGACATGCCGAGCTCAAAAGGTTCGCCATCACTGTCATAGAACCTTGTATTTTTCTCTGATGAACTTATCACAGTTGTAATTACCTTTAAATGTTTAATTATTAGTGTAATTATCTGTTTCATGTGTCCATTCCCAACCAGATTTTAAGTTCTAGGAGGGCAGGAGCCACATCTGTCTGGTTCACCATGGAATCCCCAGCTCCGAGGACAGTGCCCAGCATGTAGTAGATGCTCAGTAAATAGTGGTTGGTTAAATGAATAGCTCTTGTTCTGAATGGACAGGCGCTGGTTACCTTGCTTCTTATTCCCAGGAGCACTAATAGGGTGATCACTCAAATTAGTGTTTATGTTCTAGCAACATGGAGTGGCCTCTCTACCATTTTACTTGCAACACTAACTGGAGTCAAATTCTTCAGCTGCCTCCCTCATGGAGTATCACGCCCAACACCGACCCCCTAGAGAACCTCAGTCAGTCCCTGTTGAACAGAATGTGCAGCCTCCGAGAATTGAGAGCTGTTTCCAATAAGATACATGTATTCTGCATTCGAAAGGCAATTTGAATCCTTTCTCCTGATCGTGAGCCTCAAGCCCAGCTTTGAGAAAACACCTCCACAAGCAATATACCCCCTACAGTTTCCTGATTTTTGCTTCAAGAAGAAGGAAAGGCATTTTCTTAGTGAAAACCTTCTTCCTCCTTGCCTCTCCTGGGGCTGTGTGTGACCACTTCTAGTCTCAGCCGGAACTAGCAACCCAAGAGCAGTCCCAGGAAAGAGAAGGAAAAAGGATCACACCACCCACCCGGATCAGGAGTTTACAAAGTAGTTTCCCGTGGTTGGCTGCGAACACAGAGTGGAGGGTGGTCTCTCTGTCCATCGCCTGTGCCTCGTCCTCCCTGTGCGAAGGGGTGTATATTACCTCTCCCTCTGTTAAATGCCAACACACAAACCCCTGGAAGAGGTCCATCGGCAGTCCGAAGACAGGCTCTCCCACAGAAGGCGGGAGGATCTGAGTTTCAGCTTCCTGTCTCCATTCACAATGTACTTCCAAACCGAGGGAGACAGGCTCCCTTGGGGCCAGCAAGCACAGCGGTCAAGAACCAGGCTTCCAGACCTGGGAACTCTGCCACTTCCCGGTTATATAATCCTGGCATGTCACCCGATCTCCATAAAACGCACTCTCTGCATTGCTAAAGTTTGGAAATCGGTGAGATAACCCATGTAAAGGGCAAGCTTGCCACAGAGTAAGCTTCAAAAAACCCAGATATTTTTAAAAAATATTTTTTTACTGATTTTAGAGAGAGGAAGGGAGAGGGAGAGGGAGGGGGAGATAGAAACATCAATGAGGAGAGAGAATCATTGATCAGTTGCCTCCCACACACCCTGCACTGGGGTTCGAGCCCACAACCCGGGCACATGCCCTGCCGGGGAATCAAATCATGACCTCCTGGTTCATAGGTCAATGCTCAGCCACTGAGCCATGCAGCCGGGCAAGCCAGGTATTTTTATCCAGGCTCCACCAGATTCACGCTTACTATCAGACCACACTCCGGGAGCTGCTAAATGACCTTCGAGGCTTTCCCTCTGCATGGGCCCGCTCTCCCAGCCCTCGCTGGTCCTGCCTGTGTTGTTTCCAAGTCCACCGGACAATCCCAGCCTCGTTCTCTAAACTCAGCTCTTCTCACTTGAGAGACGCCTTCTACTGGGTTTAAGTTGTGGAGCCCAGCACCGGCCACCTCAGCCACTGCCTCCGTTATCCTGAACTCTGCTCCCGTTCTCTGCCAGGCACGTACCTCCTCTCAGCTTGTTTACAACCTCTGAAAATCAGGGATAATGATTTCTGCTTTGCAGAATTGTGACAATGGTGAAAATTTAAATATTTGTAAAGTGCCAGGCACATACTAGGCACTGAAATTGTACTTTATATTGCTCATAATATGATGATGATGATGATGATGATGATGATGATGATGATGATATGATTCAAAGTCCAGGTTGGCATATACCTAAACCAACCAACCAACGAACAAACCTGGAGAAAGGACAAAAATGTTTTTTCTTTTCTTAAAGCTGAGATGCACCTTGGCAGTTGGCTGGGTGCGGAAAGGGAGCCAGCCAGCCACCCAACGTGCTGCTGCTTCCCGGGAAGTTTCACCTGAAGGCACCCTGCTGGGCAGGGTCCGGGAATGCCGGGCACATCACTGGCACCACCACACACATAGAGAAGAATGTGTGGGTGCAAATACAGATACCGATTGGAGCTAAGAATCAGAAGTACCCACCAAGCTTTTATTTTAGAAGGATTTCTGTCTGTCCTGCCCTCTCTCTCTCTCTCTCTCTCTCAATATTCTGGACTCCTGAAAATAGAGGTTTATTATGGAAATGCTGACAGACCCTTAAATAGGGCACTGTATTTGCAACACTGTAATTATACCTCCATTGAAAAGCTCCAAAGAAAACATGATTTCCTTGTGCAAATAAATCATGCCTGGCTTTAAAGGCCCAGACTTAAATCATCCGAACCATAAAGAGCCATCATCTTCCATATATAAGTGAAGTATAAATAAGGATGACTTGAAAAAACAACAACTCGGCTTATACCAGAGAAACATACATGGACTTTGATGGTATTCATCACACTGGACCCGCATCTCACTGCCATCCTTTTGCACAGTAGGGACGAGATTAGCCTTATTGCAGTGTTAATTTGATTGGCCTAGAAATTGCCCCTGAATAAGTAAGCAATCTATATCTCAGGATTCAGGTCTCTCTCTCTCTCTCTCTCTCTCCCTCCCCATTGTCCCATCCTTCTCCTCCTACCCTCACCACTCCAGCCCCACCTCTAAATTTGCTCTGTGGCATTCTCCAGAAAATGATCAAAAGTTAGACCCAGCAAATAACCATGTCAAGGCAGTACAGTAGCTCAGATGTGTGCAGTGAGGACAGACTGCCACACATCCATGTCCCTCCATGCTCCGGACACACATCTCATTGCAGACCGGAGGCCACCAGCCCTCAGAGCTGCACCGTGACAAGCAGCGTGTGTCTGACACACAGCATGTGTCTGCAGCCTCGGCTAAGCTCAGCCCAGGTTTCACAGGGCTGCACAGAGCGCTGGATGAGGGGCCCTTATGCGAAGGGGGGCAGCTCCCAGCAGCAATCAGAGAAGCAGAACGCGGTATTGAAGGGCGGGCTTCTTTTTCCATCCAGATTGTGGTTTGCTTGTTTTCAAACAGTTATTGATACTTCCAAATGGCACTCACTAAATGACAGGTTTCCTCTGGATGATTATCGAAAATGAAACTAGCAGAGTCGAGGCTGTAAATCTTTTTCTTAATCGCCAGAGACAATCTGCATTACAACAATATGGACCTATGTGTGGTTATACATATTTATATCCACAAAAATGGAAAAGGTTATATGACATTCGTTGTTTCAACGACATGACTATGTGTAGCTATTTCCCACTGATGCAATTTTCACATTTGGGGGTAGGTTCACTCCTACGTGGCCTTCCAAATTGCAAGTGAGAGATTAGGTTATGTTCCTTCTGATTTTCTTATCCAAATCTATTTTATTATATTCTCATTCTTTGAAAATTGGGTAACAGAGTTACCTAAATCTGTATATAACCCTAGTAAGCTGAGGGTCCCTGTAACCCAGGCTTGGTGCAGTGGTGTAGTAAAAGCAATGCAACAGAAAAAAAAATAATGTAATTGAAAAGAATTTAAATCATTCTTTGGTTCTTTTTAGAAAACACCAAATTGGGGCAGAGGGCACATGTTTAATATGACAAAACAACTTCTAACCCTCGTTACAAACTGGATCCTATCCCTCCCAAATGCGCATGCTGAAGGACTAACGCCAGTGTGGCTGCACAGGCAGATCTTGTTTTATTGCACTTCTCTTTATTGTGCTGTGCAAATATTGTATTATTATTATTATCATTTTGCAAATTGAAGGTAAGACCCTCTACCAGCAAAAAGAGATTATGACTTGCTGAAGGCTCAGATGATGGTAAACATGTTTTAGCAATGAAGTAATTTTTAATTAAGGTATGTATTTTTTCAGACATAGAGCTATTGCACACGTAATAGACTACAATATAGTGTAAACATAACTTTTATGTGCACTGGGAAACCAAGCAAAATGTGTGTGATTCGCTTTACTGCCATATTCACTTTATTGTGGTGGTTTGGAACCAAACCCACAATATCTCTGAGGTATGCCTGTATTTGGAGATGGGGCCTTTAAAAAGCAATTAAGTTTAAATAAGGTCATAGGTTGGGCCCTAACCCAATATGATTGGTGTCCTTATAAGAAGAGATGAGACACCAGGGATGCAGGCACACAGAGGCCATGTGAGGACACGGCAAGAAGATGGCCACTGAGCCAAGGAGAGAGGCCTCAGGAGATACCAAACCTTCCAACACTTTGGTCGTGGCCTTCCAGCCTCCAGAAGTGTGATAAACTAAATTGTGTTTGTTTAAAAGCCACCCAGTCTGTGGCATTTGTTATGACAGCCCTAGCAAACTAATACACCCCTCTTTAGATATCTTTTGTCCTTATTCTCCCCACTTATCAGTGGCTCCACCCCCCACCCCACGCCAAAATCTATGTACTCCTTCTCCCTCTATGGCCCTCAAACTCTCCCGAATGCCCTGTTTGCATTTCTCTCCTCCCACTCCCCTCTGTGGCTCTTTATGATGGATGTCTATTGGGCCTGCCTGGCTGCTCTAGCCATTTGTCTTTTCCTTTTCTCATCTTATCCCACCCAATATCAGCGATTCCAGAAAATTAAAAGCCTTCCTCCAAGAGATAGATGGAGAGAGAGGCCATAGGATTGTTGCAATCTGCTGTCCTTGTTTCATATTCAAGATTATAAAGTAGAAGCAATTGAGACAAAACCAAAAGGGATGAAGGTCAAATAGACAGAATGCAAACAGCAGCCCTGCTTACGTGATGTCAAAAGTTTAGTAGAAAAGTATTCTTTCTCATCATTAAAAAATAAGGGAATCCAAATGTTTGACTAATATGTTTGTCATACCAAGAAGATTGACTGCAAGCTTCGACACCCTGTCCACCAGGCCAGCAATGGGTGTGAAGGCACCCTGGTGGGAATGAGTGCGCTCAAGTCTCCTCACTAGCTCCTCCCAGGGGAAAGCAGAAGCCTGTTGGGCTCTTTCAGCCTCCCTAACAAGAGAGAAATGAGAGAGGAAGAAGGGAACTGAAAATGCTCGGTAGAACAAGGACAATTTTAAAAGCTCCAATGGAGTCTGATTTTTGTTTGGGAATGGGCTTGTTTACAACTGACAACCAAAATATTTAGAAATGTAATGGGGAGAAAAGGTCATCACCAACTCCAGCAAATTCTACTATTAGTCAGCAAAGTGCCTGGAAGTCTGGATTCAGGCATCTGTGTGCAATTATGACAGCATTCCCAATGTACTCTTCACCTTCAAAGCCCTTTCCCCAGCATTAACTAATGAATCCTCACAGCACACTGCCGGGAAGGTGTGACTAGGTCTGTCTTAGAGAGAGGGGCCGGGGTGGCCCAAGGAGGACTTCACTTTCCCAGGCCTGAGAGAGAGGCCTGGAGATATACATCCTTGGCCAAGTCCGGTCAGCTAAGACTCGCCCAGCTCTGCGAAGACTTCAGACTAACTGGCTCCCCTAGACAAAGGAGCCATCCAGAGAGGAGGCCACCAGCTATGGCTGCCGCTCCCTAAGAACTGAGAGGCACAGCTCCTTTCCCATGGATGATGCAAGCTCAGTTCAGCAATGTGCGCTGACTTTATCCAGTGTCGACTTAGCGGAGCTATAACTGGGATTCCCAGAATTCCTTCCCTCTATGGTTCCAGCTCAAGGCTGACCTCAAGGGAACTTGGAGTAGGATTTGGGAAGTGGAAGCCAAGCAGCCTCCATTACACTGGGGAGATGGTGGAGGGCTCCGAGCACCTCCATGCCTTGCACCTGCCCTAGTCCTCTAGCCCACCTGCTGGAGGGGAGCAGAGCTGGGCCTGAAGCTCTTGCAGATCCTGCGGGATCTCCTCCTTCAGCTCCTCTGAGCCCTGGGCCAGGCACACATGCAGTTCCATGAGGAAGGGCACCTGTTTCTGCAGGTCACCCATATCATTAGGTGAAAGGTGATGAGTGGCACACACAGGTTCCCATGTGTTCTCATGGGCTTCTTAAAGGTGTGCTCCAACTTATCCTGGCTCTCCACCACTTCACACCTACGCTCTTCTGCCCAATTAGCAACACTGACCTGCAGTGACTTCAGGCCCACCACCAGATACAGAAGCAAGAGCCTTCCATAAGCTTCTTCACCGGCTCCCACAAATGTCTAAGGTATAATATCTACGGAAAATCTCTTATTTACCTCATCACTCATAGTGGTTTGGCTTCCTTGATCAAACCCTACCTGACACAGAGCACTTGACTACTTCTGTGATCACAGGACCTCCCAACAAAGTGGGCCCCAACCAGGACTTTCATCCCCTGGAAGCCAACCAGGCAAGTAAGACGGCTTCCACAATCTGGATGGACTGCCAATTGTCCCCATTTCTCTCCTGTGGGTTTGCTTGACCACATTCCCAGTGAACTTGACTCAGAAGACCTGTCAGTCTGGAGTCTAACCCAAGAGCACATTTCAGTCCTGTCTTCTCCATGCTACTTGCTCCTATCCCACTGGTGGGAGCAGATGAAGATACAAAGACTGCGCAACACAGGGCACCAGCCTGTGCAAACAGGACAAGTGTTTGTTTAGAGGAGCTATCTAAAAGGGGCTCCACCCACGTAAATTTCAGTCTCAAGTGTGAGCCAGGTTTAGTGATAGAGTGGCTTCACTAAGCAGTTTAGATACTAGTATTTTCCAAGTAAGGCTCAATATGGAAGAAAGAGAGAAATGATTCAGCACAACCCTCCCAAGGGACCACCATTCATCTAAGGGGAGCGCAGCCATACTCCCTCAAACTCACACCATAAGGACTGTTGGGGGAGTCTGTGGCTGACTGGCTGGATGCTGCACTGGTCATTTGCCCATTTGCTTTTAGATCCAATTCCCACCATTTCCTGTATTCAAAAGGGATGACCCCAGAAAACTACCAAGGCTTCCTTGCCCACTGCTTCCTGCTTGGTTTGGCCAATGAGAAACACAGGCAGAAAATTGGAGAATGGGAGGGAAAGAGAAGCCAGTGTTCACCGCTGCCCCGCCCTGTACATGGGCTAAGTCAGTGGTTCTCAACCTTCCTAATGCCACAACCCTTTAATACAGTTCCTCATGTTGTGGTGACCCCAAATTTAATTGTTACAAATTGAACATAATTAAAGCATAGTGATTAATCACAAAAACAATATGTAATTATATATGTCTTTTCTGATGGTCTTAGGCGACCCCTGTGAAAGGGTCATTCGACCCCCAAAGGGGTCGCAACCCACAGGTTGAGAACCTCTGTAGTATGTGATCCTATTTGCCAAAAGCAGGGGAAAGAATGTTTAAGATGAAATAAAAATAAAAAAAACTGTTAGAACTTGGTCAAGTGTGGGTGTACAGGCTTCTACAGTAAAAACAGTAAATCCCAGTAATAATAGGAACATGCAAAGGAACAGATTGAACTACCAGGTTGAGAACCGCTGGGCTAAGTCTTCTCCAGCCAACACAACACCAACTGGACTTTCCTAGAACCAGATTCCAACAGGTAGCTCAGGCTGTTGGGCTCGGGTAACACCTCTGTTCCTCTAGTCCTAGTAGGAGTGATGGCTTTCTGAAACTGTTAATCTTGGGGTTGCCTTCTAAAAACCTTTGTAACTCATGTCCCATATTAAATTTCTTCTAATAAATCACTCCACATGGGTTTTGTTTTTTTTCTTGCAAGACTCTGGCTGATACAGATACTTTCAACCCTGGAGATTAGAATTTGCCAAAACCAACTTCCTTCCAAGATTTCTAAGCTCCCTGGGCTAGCATCATTTTTTAAAATTACTGTAGACAACAATACACAAAGTGTTGCAGAAGAGGAAAGTTGAATGATAACTCTGCACCTAGCCTTTGGAGGTTGGGGACAGTGGGGTACAAATTAATTCAAGTCTTCCTACTAACCCAGCAAGAGCAAACATGTTCTAGAGAAGTTTCTCAAGTGATAGCAATCAGTTTCCACTCATAGTGATGGATTTTCACACTGTCTTACCCCAACTTCACATCTTCTATATATTTACCAGCACATGATCTGTTAGACCAGTGGTTCCCAACCTTCCTAATGCCGCGACCCTTTAATACAGTTCCTCATGTTGTGGTGATCCCCAATTTCATTGTTACAAATTGAACATAATTAAAGCATAGTGATTAATCAAAAAAAAATATGTAATTATATATGCGTTTTCCGATGGTCTTAGGCGATCCCTGTGAAAGGGTCGTTCGACCCCCAAAGGGGTCGCGACCCACAGGTTGAGAACCACTGTGCTAGACCCTGGAAATATATGATGGACAAAAATGCTCCTAATTCAAAAAACTTCCAGTCTAGCAGTCAAGTGTGATCATGTGATCCTATTCTAGGATCAGCCCTTGCCATTAGAACACAGGGAAGTTAACTGGCCCCACTGGCATGAATCTGTGGTACTGGCTTAGAATGGCCTGCTGCAATCAAACCAGCCAGATAAATTAATCATAGACTACAACCTTTGAAGTCACTTGGGTAGAGACGTTCATAAACATAAAGGCAGGCTCTTCAGGTTCATCCTGACAGCATTACCCATCACTAAGATCATTCAGATAGGGAGGGCAGTGACATATACCCCCAGGGAGGAGACGGTATTCCCCCTCTCAAAGTTCAGAGCCCAGTCTCTTCCAGGGTTGGACATTCTGGTCGTTCATTTCACTGCACTCTGTGCTCTGAATCTACTAAACCTTTAAGGGTGGCCTTATCCTACATGTTCAAAACACCTTATCTTCTCTCTTCCTCTGTCTCCAAGCCAGGCACTGACCCTGTTGTTCTTCGGTTTCCTTCAGACCATGATTTTTCCACCTCTTCCTTCTTAATCAGCTGTGTACTTTTGCTCAGCACCTGATAGGTTCTGATGAATTGAAGGCCCTCAATAAGTGTCTTCTTGTTGAATGAATGATCCTATGGATGCACAACTGATCAGCAACCACTGATGTGTTAGCAAGCTGTCTACAAAGCACTGGTATAGAAATCTTACTTTAAATGTAGTAACACATCCACTTTTGATCATCATTGGGGCTGTATGCCAGAAATAAGCCCTACAAGGAGTAATGCTGAAACCCCCTCTCTGGGCACAGACCAGGACCAGGGTACGCAGCAGTAGGCTGGCTGATGTGACCAGACCTGCAAAACTGGTTCTGTCCTAAGATTCAGCTAATTCTAGAAAATCAAGATTTTTTAAGGAAATATTTAAAGCATTCATTTCCCAGAGTGCCCCCATGAAGTTGGCTCAGTATGGATCCAATATTTTAAAATCTTCCACTGGCATTTCCAGTTGCATAAAATGTGGATCACAACAGACTACAGGCAGACATCTCCTTCATTTTCCTTTGCCAAAGTGGCCTGCAAACCCAACACCCACAGACAAAGCCCTCGACAGAATATAAGTTAGAGACCACAAGAAAGTGTCTGTTCATAGCTGTAAGACTCTCCCTTTTCTCAGACCTCAAACCTTGCTCTCTAGCTCATTAAAAATAGACAGTAGACTCCCCTGAGGCCCATGGTTGTGCTAGCCTAATAGAACAATCAGGAAGCCAGAAGTGACTCAGCTCCTACTTTAGAATCAGGGTGACTTTTCTACCAACCTGTGCTGTTGTTCTGAGATGCCCAACCATCAGTGTTCCTGACCCTGCTTGTCCTGACCTCCAAGTCATGTTTGTCCTGTTCTGCCATGACTAATCCCCTGGCTGGGCTTCAGTCTTGCCTTTGACCTCTGAGAGCATAAACCTCATCACTCTTGGCCTGCAGACCCCTAGTCTCAACTCCTGTTCCACCTCTGCATGTCCAGTCCTGACAAAAGCCACCCACACCACCTAGCTGCGAGTAACTCTCCCCATGGGGGTGGGGGGTGGAAAAAGAACAAAACATAAACCAATAAAAACCCTGGCTGAAGATGATATGGCAGATTTGCAGTGACTTGGATGCCATGCGGAATTAATACGGAATGCCTTGTCCCATAAGATGAAATCACAGCGCCCCAAACAAGCCAAAGGATGGCCTCCAACTGTCCCCCCCCCACCTTGCTGAGACAGGGTGGCAAAGGTTTGCCCTCTCTTTGCCTCCTAGGCAGGAAGTCTTCTATGGCTCTTGCATTCCATCCAAAAGACAAAAGAGGGGGTGGATTTCTCTGAACCCTCGCCAGGTCACATTGAGGTGGGTGTTGGGTCTTTTGAAACCGTCAGAATGAGTATGCTTCTGATTATGGGGTTCCCAAGACTCTGAGCCAGCTTTCTTTTTTAAAGCACATACATTTTCTTTCTGGACCAGAGCCATGTTGCTCTGCTTGTTTTAGGGAAATCCTGTTAGTTTGAATTCTGTTCAAGAATGTGCCCAGTGTGCTTCAGCCCAAGAGCAAAGTGAATTTTGCCTGGAGAGTTAAAAGCACTTGGGTAGTTGGGGGTGGGGGCAGAGATCATACATGTGAATTTGAGGGGTCAGTGAGCTCAGCCCTGCAGCGCTGGAACCTATGATCTTGGAGATGAGCTAGCCCCTGGGAGATTCTCAGGATGACCATAATGGAAGGGTCGGTTAATATTGATATGGTGTGGGCAACGTGAAGTGGGCTGTCCTCCACTCTTGTTCTAAGACCTTCCTCTCCCACTAGCTTCTATTGTCCCTCTCTGTGAATGAGAGGCCCGGGAATTCTCAAGGCAACGTCTTTGCCGATAGGGAGGTATGTTGCCCTTCCCAGATTTTTACCTCTTACTTTTTCTGACCCATCAAAACTTGTCTGTCTTGTGTCTCTCTGCTGATAATAGAGGACGATAATCCCCGTTAATGTGTTTTCCAGGACAACCCTTAAAAAAGTAACTAGAGAAGGTCATTTCCTATGTGATTGGAATTTAAAAGTGCCAGTTGTTTGCTTCCCTCGGCCCAAGAATTCTTCACCTCTGAGTCAAGGCTACTTAGAGGTTCACTATGATGTATGTTAAAAAGCAAATTGAAGAGGCAGCAGTAATACAATGGGCAGAACATGACACTGAGAATCAGGGACTTCTATCTCCCTCTTGACTCTACCATTCACTGGTGATGTGATCCTAGGCAGTCATTTCACCAGTAGTTCACAAAGGTCCCAGGCAATAATGGCAATTTACTGATTCAATAAAGCTACACCGACCGAGGACTATCTGTAGGGGTACTCTCTAAATATTTGTTGAACAGATGTGTTCCTGCCATAAATTGTCCTGCAGAACAGTGAAGATCTTATTATCACTTATACTTGTACATTCATCAGATTCTTTCCCAATATTGGGTTTTATTTAGGGGAGGGGGAAGAAAATAGAGAAAAGGAGAGAGATGCTCAACCACTGAGCCTGGCTGACATGGCTCAGTGGTGGAGCATCTACCTATGAACCAGAAGGCCACAGTTCAATTCCCGGTCAGGGCACATGCCTGAGGTGCGAGCTCGATCCCCAGTGTGGGACATGCAAGAGGCAGCCAATGGATGATTCTCTCTCATCATTGATATTTCTCTCCCTTTCCCTTCCTCTCTCTCTCTCAAATCAATAAAATATATATATATTTTAAAAATGAGGCAGAACATGAAACATGCCATCAAGGAAAGAGAAAAAAGAGAGAAAGGAAAAGCCAAGGCAGTGGTGCTGAGGTGAAAATGAGCCTCCTTCACAATTTTGCTCAACTGCTCTTCCCTTTCTCATAACCTGGTAAAAAAAATATATACCACAGGGCATGTGGCCCAGCAGGGAAGCAAGCTGATAGGACTATTCTGAATTTGAATCCAGTCTCTACCTCTCATTTTACAGAAGTAAGCCTTTCTATGCCTTGACTTCTTCCCTATACAAGGAGGTTAACATTAGTACCTTTCTCAATGGGGTGCTTTGGGGACTAAACGAACTAAAGCAAGTTAAGCTCTGCCCTGGTACTGCATTCTAAGCCTTCCCCACTAGAGACTCACAATGTGCAGGCTGTTGCTCGTGTCAGAGAGAAACACGGATGATCTGCACTCCAGGGCTGGCATCTAGAGGGGGAAATATTTTTTTAAGTAGGAAGACAAGAGTACGGAGGGTTGCCAAGGCCTCTTGAGTAGCACCATGTAAGATGGGAAAATGAGCTCAGCTCGATGAACTACATTAAAGACATGCATGAGACCTATTTATAAACCCCAAGTAATCCACAGGCGCCAGGTTACCAATGCTCTGCACGCATCTCCTGCTAAAGGTCAGACTCGTCGCTGGGACTCACCCTGCCGGTGAGATGCCATCTCTATGCTGCTGCATTCTGAAATTGGATGGTGTTGACCAATGAGTTATTTTTTTAGTCGAGAATGGATAGAGCAAAGCTCTTCACAAGTTAAATTGTCATCTGGAGATAAGGTCAGTTGAGGCCTGGGAATCAGGATGGGATGGGTGCGGGTGCTTTCTTCCCAAACTACCATTTGGGATTCTCATCACCAAAGACAAGGATGTGAACCCACAGCTAGAGCCACTTAGTGAGCTACTAGGGCGTAAAGAAGTTTCAGTGTCTTTGACACTCAACAAAAGTTTTTTGTGTTTTTTTAATATGCCATCGAATTCTTTTCTGAAGAACTAATTAAATAAAATCCAAAGTCCTGACCATGGCTTCAATGCTCCACATGATCGAGCCCCTTCTTTGTCCTCCTCTCCCATCACTCTGGTCCTGGCTCGTCCCCAGTCATGACCAAGCTCCCTCCTTTAACTTGCTGCGTCCTGTTTTTGGAAAATTCTTCACAGGGAGGCTCCATCACTTCATTTAGGTCTCAATCCAAATGTTACCTTAGCCACAAACTCTCCCTGAAGATGCAATTTACAAAGGCACTACTAACCATCTTTCCCCCTTTCTCTGCACTATTTTTATTGATAGTACTTAGCACCACCTTACATACTGATTCGAGAGTGAGCATTTACAAAATGTTCTTCTGCTTATCATAGTATCCATAGGCAGTGCCTGGCAGGCACTCCATAGCTATTTCGCCTACACACAGACAACAATGCGTGAATTTGCTGGGTGGATGAATGAATGGATGAATGAATGTGCAATAAGGTGGCAGAACCTTTAAGGGATTCTTAGAGAATGCTGCATGGTTGCCATCCTATGAGTTTTGTTTCATGAAAAAGAGCATAAAATAGAAGATTTGGGCATAATTGTAATCCATTGATATATTTAGTTAGTCCTGAAAACCTGAATTCCTCTTCCAACTCATTTTAGAAGAGCCCTGGCTCAAGCTGAGGAAGGTGAAATTTAATCCTGATTCTGTCTCTTCCAAGTACATGATCTTGGACAAGACTCATGACATCCCTGAACCTGAATTTCCTCGTTAAAGTAGAGCTAGAGATAACATCTTCAAGGGTGTGGGTGGTTGGCATTAAATGAGATGCTATATGCAAAAGCTCTCGCACCTGCAAAGTAAGATGTACATGGAGTGTAGGTGCTATATTATAAAACATGGAATGTGGCCTTCTTTTAAAAATTTGACATTCGATAAATTGGTGGGATGAAGGAGCTACACTCAGGACTATCTCTAGAAGAGTGTTTTTGTAACTATGGATCTTCACTCATTAGTGGGTCATGAAATCAATTTGATAGATTAAAACAAAAATTTTATGCAATAAAAGAAAAAAAAGAATCGAAAATAGGATATTTTTGTAATATTCATATTTTCATTTTGTGGATGTGTTTGTAATGTCACAATATAAAACAAAATTTTCACCGTGGTCACTGTTAAAAGCCTTGAAAATTACTGATTTGGAAGAATTTAATATGGTCCTGATTTTCATGATCAAGGCCTGCACAGAAGTGGAAGCTATGAAAAAAAGAACAACAACAATAATTATTATTGTTACTATCTCATGTGATCCTCAAAATAACCCTACGAGGTATTTATTGTGCTATCCTGACTTTTCAAAGGCTGAATGTAAGTCACACTGCAAACAGGTGGGAGAGCCGGGTTCCATCCCAGTTGGTATTCTTGACTTCTCTGTGTGCTCCAGATCCTACGGGCCTAGACCCAGGCTCCCTGCCTCGCCTCCTAGGGGCTGAGGGAGGTGGAAGCTAAGGAAATGAGGAGTCAGTACTACACTGAGGCTTCAGTCCTGAGTGGCTGAGAGAACGCTGGTACAGATGTGCAGCATGGGTACCTACGCAGAGGGAAGTAGTTTGTGCAGTAGGGAAGTGGGGAAAAAAACAGAATTTAAAGAGATGGGGGATACCCAAGTGACTAATTTTCTAATCAAAAGAGGACATTGAGGCTTCAGTCCTGAGTGGCTGAGAGAATGCTGGTACAGATGTGCAGCATGGGTACCTACACAGAGGGAAGTAGTTTGTGCAGTAGGGAAGTGGGGGGAAAAACAGAATTTAAAGTGATGGGGGGATACCCAAGTGACTAATTTTCTAATCAAAAGAGAACTACAAGCCCCTGGTAGAGATCGCTGGGCTTTGGGCTGGCACATCTTTGGATCAGAACCAGCACCTGCCCTCTTGTGCAAAGGACACTCCCTAGTCCCTAGAAGGTAAGTGAAGCTTGTGAACAGGGCACCTACCCTCTCGTGGGGCCGGTGTCCTCGTGACACATTTGGGTTGTGAGGGGCCTTCAGCCCTTCCCGGGGTGCACGCTTCCGTACCCCTCCTCCATGCAGAGGCCAAGGAACGTGCTAAAGAGTCGCTTCCTGTTCTGCAGCTTCGGTGCCTCAGGGCCTCTCAAAGCTCTCTAACTCCGTCCCCCTTCAGGTGAGAAGCGTTCAGGGGTCCCGGAAGCTCTCACTTGCTTCTGTGATCAGCTCTTCTACGTATCTCACCCACATCTCTCTTGCTATGGCATGAGCTGAGGTGCTTTCAGAAGATGGGCCAGTCAGAGAAAGATAAACACCATATGATCTCACTTAAATGTGGAATCTAATGAACAAAATAAACTGACAAGACAAACTAGGTCCAGAGGTATACATTCATGGAATAGAATGACAGATCTCACAGGGAAGGGGGGTGGGGGGCTAGAAGAGATTAGCCAAAGAACATATAGGCAGATATGCATACATAGCCCATGGGCACAGACAACAATGTGGTGAAGGGAGTGGAGGATGGGGTTTGGGCAAAGGGAGAAAATGAGGGACATCTGTAATAGTGTCAACAATAAAAAATAAAGATGTGGCCTTCTGAAAAAAATGCCAACCAAGAGCAATCATAACTGCTAAGCATCCAAACTGCAAGTCAGCCGCATGCCAGAAGCAAAAATTCAGGCTCAGGTATCAATAAAAAGTCAACAACATGCCACAAACACATGTTTAAAAAATTACTGCAACAACGCATGTGTGAAGTGACTTAAGCTGCTGGATGATTCCGACTTTTCCTCAGCACAGGTAACCCCCAGAGGTGAGGAAGATAGCCAATGATTGAGACTGTGGGATCTGGGGTCAGAAAAAGAAGCAACAACAAAACAATAACAAAATATATAAAGGGCTGAGCTGTTAGCCTAAGCCAGTGGTCGGCAAACTCCTTAGTCAACAGAGCCAAATATCAACAGTACAACGACTGAAATTTCTTTTGAGAGCCAAATTTTTTAAACTTAAACTATATAGGTAGGTACATTGTTATTAACTTAATTAGGGTACTCCTAAGGCTTAGGAAGAGCCGCACTCAAGGGGCCAAAGAGCCGCATGGGGCTCGCGAGCCGCAGTTTGCTGACCACGGGCCTAAGCCATTCCATAACATTTAGGATTAGTCTGCCTGGTAGGCTGAATAACAGTCCCTCTAAACATCACCATGTATGTCCTGGTTTCCAAAACCTGTGAATATTAACTTTTAGGGCGGGGGGGGGGATGACTTTGCAGATGTTAAATAGTTTTGAGATGGGGAGATTCTCCTGGATTATCTGAATGGCTCCTAACTATAATAACAAGTGTCTTTATAAAGAGAGAGGCAGAAGGAGATTTGCCACACAGGGTAGAGAGGCAGCGAATGGAGAGATGCGGTTAAAGCAAGGAGTGTGGGCAGCCACCAGAAGCTAGAAGAGGCAAGGAGCAGGTCCTCCCCAGAGCCTCTGTGGAGGGCCTGGTCCTGCCTACACCTGGACTTCTGCCCAGTGACACCAATTTCAGACTTCTGGTCTCCAGAACTATGGCGAGTAAGTGTCCGCTGTTTAAGCCACTAAACTGGTGGTAATTCATTACAGCAGCCATTAGAAACTAACGTAGTCCAGAACACGAAAATGGCTGCATAGTAGACCCTGAATAAATGTTGGTTTCTCGTTTGCACGCCTTTCTCCATCCTCTCCTTCCTTCTTATGCTTTCTATTTTCTCGTCCTCCTTTGAAAAAAATATCCAATCTGTAAGGCATAGATAAAGGAGCACAGATTTTGGATGCTCAGTACGAGTACCACCACTACTCATTAGCTGAGAAAACTTAGGCTAGTCATGTAACCTCCCTCAGTTTTCACATCTGCAAAATGGGGATAATGCCACCCACTATGTAGGGTTCGTGTGAAAAGCAAAGGAGGTAAGACACATCAATCTTAATGCAGTATGGTTTGCATCATGTACCTGTTTACCTTGCAAACTGAACTTTCCATATTTGGGGGGGGGGATAAAATGAAAGAAAGATAGTAATAACAAAAAAATAACTATTTAAATAGCGCTGGTAATGAACTGTTTAAATAGTGCTGTTATTATAGGCTTTTGCCACAGAGAGCATATGGGATGAAGGATATGAATCCGCTGTTCCTTCTGCAGCCTCAGCCTCGGCTGCTTCTGCTGAACGCAAGTCCAACATCTAAGGACAAAGGTTTTCATAGAGCACAGTCCCTAAACACATGCCCACCTCTTCATCTGGTCCCAACCAAGAAACACCCACCGATATGATCCAACACCGAAGAAAGACCACCTGAATGCTTGCCAGCCCCCAAAAGGGGCCTTCCTATAGGATGGTCACCACTCATTTTAAGCATGCATGATGTACACCTTATACGCAGGTGGGATGTGACTGCACTACTGACTAGTCACTAGCCTCCCACACAGGCACGCACTTGGCTATCCAGCCCTTTCCTTTCATTCCCCCAGTGAAGCAACCCTCCCTGCGCTCCCAAATGCTACTGGCTTTCTTATCTCCCACCATTGCTGTAGTTCTGGGACAATTATCCTGCCTGAATCTTATCTTCATTACACCATTTCAATGCAAAGCTGCAAAGAAGCCATCAGGGGCATAAAGACTCCCCAAAGTTAGTAAATGCACACCGCACTAAAAATCCGTGAGACTTATCCATTACCCTGTTTCTGCTGCTTGCTCACAGTCATTGCCTCAAAAAATTCATCCATATTTATAGAACACTGCTCTTCCTTCAGCATCTCCCACTTCAAGCATGCTTTTTAAAATTGCGGCAGAACTTATTGCTAAGCAGCCACGTCTGCATCCAATAGTCCTTTAGGAGGTTATATGGAACAGATAAGCAGCTCTAGCGGAGTCATAACATAGCAAAAACCTAGTCATACCACTGAAAAATGAAAACCTGAAATTTACCCTTAAAAATGGGAGTCTCTCTGGAAGGGAAAAAAAAAAGTCTCTGGCTTCTTTAAATATCCCCCTGTATTTAATTTCACTGAAAACCACGCTGCTGGCCCCACTGCGCCTGCAGCCTTCTCATTACCTCCAGCAATTTACATTGCATCTTTTTTGAACTCTGAATTCCCGGACAGAGCTGTGTGTGGTGCGGCAAATTAGTGAATCATAAAAATTAGAGCTGGAAAGGCCTCTGGGGTCATAGGGTTATCCTCTGCCAATTCTAGATGGTTCTCCGTGGTTTTGTTCCTGAGTGCTTTGTTCAAACTGGTTTTAAGTCAACAGTACATCCCACAGGGAGGGGAGAAAAGAACAACAACAACAACAAAAATGCCCCTTGCCCATCCATTTCCCTGGCCAGCCCAACCCAGGAGAGGGAAGCCTGGGGCCACCGGGAAAGGAGCGATGAATCATGGGATATGAGGGCTGGAAGGGACTTCAGAGGGCAACTAGTGCAACATCAAATTTCACAAATAAGGAAAATGAGGTTCAGAGAGTTTACTGCACAATCCCACAAGGCTTACATGAGACCTGACATTGGAAGCAGGGCCTGGCACATCAAAGTTATGCGACAAATATCGGTTCCACTTGCTTTATTGGATCATCCTCTGCCTTGTGTTAGAGATGGTTGTAGGCACACATTAGACTGTGGCTCGTAAACGCCTTGAAAGTAGAGCCTCTGTTTTATTTATTTTTATGCCCCCACAGTGCCCAGATCAGGGCCTTACACATAGAGGATGGCTCAGTGTTGGTCACAATGAATTAAGTTATCACAAAAATGGTCTTTCTTTCTTACTCAAATCTCACTAGCTTGTATCCCTGGGTGTCCCTGCCCCCGTCTTCCAGGCCTAGCAACAATGGGTGTGCATTACAGGAAGGTGGGTTTAAGGTCAACGTGGGCCGAGCTTTCATATGGGCTCCACCTGAAATGGACAGGGCTGCCGTGGAGGTGTGTCAGGCAAAGCTGGACCCTGGGACGTAAAGGCAGGGATCCGGGCATTCCATTTAGGTTTAGAATATTGACCTTTGAGGTCCCATCCCACCTCCAAGCTTTTAGAGTCTGTGATATAAAAGAGCTTTATTTGCAAATGCACATAAGGTTTCAACTAGTTGAATCCCTTAAAAGTCAAAGCCCTCTCAAGACAGATCCCCATGGTCTCTCGCCCTTATAAATCAAAGACATCAGAACATGGCTCCAACCGTGGTCACGGGGAAAGAGTTGTCCCCAAACTTTCCTCCCAAATGCACCTCTTGATCTTGCTTAGAGACTTCAAAAGTTATCCTCTAATACACTCTTTAAAACCTCATTTAACAAAGTCTAACGTGGAATTGGTTCTGTGAGTTAGTTTGGCGGAGAGATGAAATCACATCAAATCCATATTCATTATAGACATCCCATATGTCATCTGCCAGGATGAATGGGGTCTCTCACGTGGGAGGGAGGGAACTTCAGCAGAAAAACTCCAGGCTTTACAGAGACCTGTCTGCTGCCTTCCTGTTTCGCCTCCTTTTAATTGATTCATCCCCAAATGCCAGGCAGCCAGGGGGACTCAGCCTTCCCAGCCGAAACCCTTTCATGCTTAACGCCTCTTCCCAGCCAGTTATGCCTAACTTGGCCTTTGAAGATATGGTTTAACTCTTACGTGTTGTTTTTTAAAATTAACTTATTTGCCAAAACCGGTTTGGCTCAGTGGATAGAGCGTCGGCCTGCGGACTGAAAGGTCCCAGGTTCGATTCCGGTCAAGGGCATGTACCTGGGTTGCGGGCACATCCCCAGTGGGAGATGTGCAGGAGGCAGCTGATCGATGTTTCTCTCTCATCGATGTTTCTAACTCTCTCTCTCCCTTCCTCTCTGTAAAAAATCAATAAAATATATTTAAAAAACAATTAACTTATTTAAAACTGGGAGTGTCGTTGTAGAAAAATTAGAAAATTCAGGTAAAGCAAAAGAAAACCTTCCACCTCCTGGAGAGAAGTGCTATGGATATCTAGTCTGTAATATTTCAAGCCTTCTTTCTCCCTCTTGGTTCTCAAGGGGAAAGAGGGTAGTTAGAGAATGACCTTTTTACCACGAGTCAGCTGTAACTTCTAAGTCTTAACCTCACACTTGAACACTCACCATAGAAAAGCCAAGAGTTGGGGGAATGGGAAAAGCTTACAGAAATGATACAAACTGTTTCAGACAAAAACATAATCCCCCTCCTGGAAGAGTCGGGAAGGGAGAAAGGACAGAAATGGCCTTTTGACCTAAATATTCAGACGTGCAGTCGTTATTATCATAGCTACCGTTTATTGAACACTGAACCATGTGCCAGGCATCTTTCATCTCATTGAGTTATCTTCCAGAGCCTTCTGAGGGTGCGCTGATAAGGTTTTAACAACTTATAAATGTGGGGGTTAACCCATGACTTGCAGCATTTTGCCATTTGCCCTGGTGTAAATACCCCTACCAACTTCAAGCTAAGACCCAGCACTGGAAAGAGATGCTCTGGAGCACCTCTCAAGACAGATCCCCATGGTCTTTCTACCATTGAAATGTAATATGTGTCTTTCTACCATTGAAATGTAATATGTGAGAGTCACAGGGCCAGGAGGGAGGGATAACAAGGAATCCTTTTGGGGTTATTGATACACTCATTAGCTTGATTGTGGTGATGGTTTCACGGGTGTATACATGTGTCAAAACTTACCAAATTGGACGCACTAAAAATGTGCATTTATACCTTTAAAAGGAAGAAAAGGAGGAGGAGGAGAGGTGGGAGAAAGAGGAAAGGAGGTGGTGAAGTGGCAGGGGCAGCAGCAGTGGCCATTGTATAAGGCACTCTCCCTGCCCATGAGGAGCTTGCAATAGAAGCTGCACCATTAACATTCATCCTGGATTTCCCTATAAACCAATGAATGATGGTGGCTCCAGAGTTTCTATAGGACAAGGGGCTCAGGGATGACATTAGTGAATGAAAATGGTGCAGGTGCTTTTAGTAACTCATCTTGGAGGTGAGTTTGTATATAAAATGTCTATTTTTTTATTGTTTATTTGGGTGCTTTGTGGAGATTGGTGGGGGGGGGGGCGCGGGGTAGCGGCTAATGCCCCTGTGCCTGCCGCTCTGCTGCTGCAGGTTACTCTGCTGAGAATCCCAACGAGTAAACAAGATTGATTCCCTGGTCCCATCTGGCCTGCACCCTGGCCAGCCCCCAGCTCCCACCTCTCTATCACCTTCTCCTGCCCTCTCCCCCCCACTCCCCTGCCCCGTGCCCTCTGCACTCCCTCCTGCTGCCTCTCTGAGCACCCGGGGAACTAACTGCTGTCCTCACCCGGGCCTGCATTTTTGTATATCCATAGAATAAAAAGACTCAAAAGGATTCATTTCTAGAGGGGACATTAAAGACTCCACTGAGGTCTGTGGGACCACAAGAACAATCGCCAACAATCACCTATCACCTTGGCAACTACAAGTCACAGACCTTTGCTCCCTGATTGTTGGCCTCTCGATAGAGGGAAGCTGAGCTCCCCTCGTACCTCCCTTCAAATTGAACCTCAAGAAAGAGCCGGTGGTGGGCAATCCTTGGAGTCTGTGCTGCCTGCTGGAAACCCAGTCGTGCCGGCCCCCCCTGAGGATGGTAAGTTCCAGGCTGAGGAATCGGGAGCAAACCCAATGTCTTATCAAGAACATGTTCCAGTGAGACTACGCCTGCCAAAGGGTGCTTGAATCTCCCTGGAACGGAATCCTTCCTCCCTCGGGTGGTAATGACGGGGCCAGGTGAGCGCTAGACGGGGCTGGAGAGTGAGCCGGGACCTGGACCGAGAGCGCCTGTGATTTGAGATGGCACAGGTGAGGCCTGCAAGCCAGCCTCCCGGAGGCCCGACTCCCAGGGCACTGGCTGAGCCCCAAGTCAGAGCTTGTCCGAGACAAACAACAATGCTATTTCTAGAGTCGTTCTGACTGTGTTTAATTTTTTGGAAAACTTAACATAGGATCAGGAAGTCTCAGTTGGAGGAACAGTAGAAGTATTCTAGCCTGACTACTTCGCGGACCCAAATCTCTGCTCCATCATCCCTGAGAAATAGCCGTCTTGTCTGCGCCTGAATGCTTCCAGTGACAGTTTTATTTCCAAACAAGGTCTAATTGTTAGAAAGTTCTTCCTTATATGTGCAGCTGTGAAAAAGAATGAGGAAGTTCTCTTTGTACTGATGCGGAAAAATCTCCAAGATATACTATTAAGTAAAAAATAATAATAGTGCTGAACAATGTGTACAATATACTAACTACTTTGGGATTTTTTTATCCTCACGCAAGGATATGTTTATTGATTTTAGAGAGGAAGGAAGAAACAGAGAGAGAGAGAGAGAGAGAGAGAGAGAGAGATGAAGAGACAGAGAGAAACATTGATCAGTTGCTTCCTGTATGCTCCCCTTACCAGGGATGGAACCTGCAACCTAGGTATGTATCCTGACCAGGAATCAAACCCACAACTTTTCAGTGCATGGATGACACTAAAACCAGCTAAGTCACCTGGCCAGGGGTACTTTGGGATGTTTTTTAAATGATAAAAATAAGAATTGACATTCATATCTGCTTAAATACACATTAAGGAACTCTGAAAGTATACACAAGAAACTTTTAAAAATACAGGGTGGGATTTATAGTTCTGAGTATGCAAAAGTTTATTCTTGTATTATTTATTAATTTTTTGTATGGCTTTCCACATGAACAACTGTAGACCTACTTTTGCCCCACCCTGTGTTAGCTGTTCACAGAAGATAGGGAAGAATGAAGCAGAGAGTAGAGAGAGCTAACCTGTATGTGAAATTTACTGCATGCCAAGAAATAGTCTAAGTACATGTATGAACTCATTTACTGCTCACAAGAACTCTGTATCATTATCCTCATTTTTCAGAGGAGACCGCTGAGGTTCAGAGAGGTGAAGTAACTTGCCTAAGGTCACACAGCTAGTAATCAGCAGGACTGGGACACAAAACCCGTCGGCATGGCGTCAGAGACTATGCTCTTAAGGGCCATGCCAGACCTCCACTACCGGACTACCAGGATGCAAGGGAGGCTTTTCCCTGTATTTGTATTTGTTAGTATGATTTTTATTAGTTTGGTTGGTTGTTTATTTATTTACTTACTTGGTTAGTTAGGTTTTGAACCGTGTAAGTGTATTATATACTAACTAAAAATTTCTCTAGCTGCTGTGAGGAGGCATCTTAGATGCGGGGGGAGGGTGAAGGCGCAGTTTGAAAAACCAAGAGAAAAGAAAAAGGAGAAATGAAAGGCCTTTCTTAAGCTGAGCAAAAAACCTGCTTTCCTCAGTTTTTTTGCTTTTTGTCGGGATTGATTCTTTGGGTAACTACGAGGTCCTGCTAAATGGTACAGGACATTCCTGATTCTCTCTGCTGATCCCTAGATGTCCTGGGCTTCCATATCCTTCATGCTGGTCAGTCTCCCCCAAATACAACCCAGATACCACTGTCCTCTCCGGGGGGAGGCCCCAAACAGAGCTCAGGTCTCCGGCGCTGGTCTGGCCAATATGATGGTCACCTCCCTTGTTTTGAGAACTATATTTCTGCTAATACTGCCCATGTTCACGCTTGCTCTTTTGGAATCCTCATTTTCTATGGCTGTTAACTGAAACAAAACAGCCGACGTTAATCCCCAGGTGCTTCTGCTTATTCAGCTCTTCCCCATCCCTTGCTGGTGCAGCTGTTTTCTGAGCCCATATCTGGGATGTTAAATCTCTTCCCATTAAATGTTATCTTGTTAGTTTGTTTGATCCATTGTGTCAGCTCGCCTCAGTGGGATCCTGGCTCTGTGCCCCAAAATAGTCGAGATCCCTCCCAACCTCATGTCAGACCGGTTTCCATTTAGCAGATAAGGAAACTGACTCCCAGAGAGGCCACTTGGCTGAGATCTCATAGATTATTGGTTCAGGGGAAGGAATGAACCAAGGGCTCTTGACCTCCACTAGGAAGATCCTGGTGTCCAGCTCCATCACCTTCTGCAGGAACCGGGGAGAGAGCGCACCAGGTCGTCCCACGGTTGAGGGTTGCAGTTGAGAAAAGGAGGCCCTCATGTGCATGGCACATGTTCAAAGTTGGCTGGCGATGATAGTGGCTTAAAACATCATGTTCTAGATTAGCTGCTTGGGGTTTTCTGCAGCTTGTGCCGCAATCAGAGATGCCGTGGGGATGACATCTTCCTTATCTGTGAAGTGATGTGATGTGGAGTTATTCACCGAGCAATCCCGAGACCACAGCCAAGGCACAGATCCAGGAATTCCACTCTAGTCCGCCTGCCCGCCCACCCGCCCGCCAGCCAGATGTGCAGGTTGCAGGGGGTTTCAATGCTCTGCCTGTCTCCTCTCCGAGAGACGAGATCAGACAGCCACTTGAAAGATGAGTCAAAAAAGGAGGGGGAGCCTATCTAATCCTTATGCTGGTAGCGTGTCTGATTTGGCAAAGTGGGTGGAAAAAGCGAAAACGGGGAAATTCCCCGGGGGAACTTAATCTGTGGGCATGAAGACCCCGGAAAAAACGGCAGAGGAGACAGACACCACGAATGGGCCGATCCAGGTGCTCCGGGACCCTCGTCCCTAGGAAAAGTCAGGGAAGCACAAGTACAAGAGTGAGTCCTCAGGAATGAAAGGGCCTTTGAGATGAGGTGACGCCTGTGGGACTCGAAGGCCAGCCCTCTGTAAGGGTCACGGGGGTTTCTTGGAGGTGTGAGACACACCTCAACAACTCCAGTGAAGTCTCGGATGCCATCAAGGATCTGGGGCAGGACGTGTAATAAAAGCTCGCTAACCTAGACCCCCAGATTGTGGTCCCCAAGTCTGACCCTGCCTCCTGGAGGGGTTTTGAACGTTATGCAACCACCTAGACCTCCATTTCCCCATTCTGCTGGTGACTGCTGGGGTGGGGGGGGGTGGGGAATGGGGTAGGAGGCAGAATAAGGGAGGTGATTAATAATCTCCACCGCGCCCGCCTAACTGATGTCCTATAAATACAGAGACGATAACATCAGGAAATTCTTCTCAATTACCTCAAGAATGACAGGGAATGAATAGGAAACTTTGTTATTGCTATTATGATGAAATTCAGAAACCTGCCTATGGGGGTATGTTTTCTGAAAATGGGGTAGGAGGCAGAATAAGGGAGGTGATTAATAATCTCCACCGCGCCCGCCTAACTGATGTCCTATAAATACAGAGACGATAACATCAGGAAATTCTTCTCAATTACCTCAAGAATGACAGGGAATGAATAGGAAACTTTGTTATTGCTATTATGATGAAATTCAGAAACCTGCCTATGGGGGTATGTTTTCTGAAATCCTGCAACAATTTTTTTCTCAACTAGGACACAGTCTTCACCTTGTTGAAACACTTAACAGAAGTCTCCGGGCTCCATCATGGGAAATGAAATCCTTGGACGCGTAGAAAGGCCCCTACAACATGCCCTTCTGACCCCACGCCGGGAGCAGGTTGGTGCGGGAAGACATCTCAAGTATGTTCGGTTGTGAACTGGGTGCAGCCGGCATCCCTAACGGATAAAACTGGTTCCAAGAATGAATCATCCTGATTATGCCCTCGGGACATCGTTCGTAAATATCATCTGTCCCCAAAGACTTCCAAAACACGGGAGTCATGGCAAAACACACACACATATATACATGTAAGCAAGGTTCCTAACAATCGGGCCATTGTTCACGGCAGCGAAGCCAGGCACACCCTTTATCTAAGATAAAAAGAAAATGCAAAAAGCAATCAAATGAAATCTACCCTGCCTAACCTGAAAAACGACAGCTGGATGGGAACATTGTCTGCGCCCCACGTCCAGCCAGCCACCTTCTGGGAGCGTTTCAGGGAGCAGAGAGCCCTGCCCTCAATGAGGAAGTGTGCCTGCCACCTGCAACCCACGTCCCCTTTTGTGGCTGTCCTCCCAGTCACTGCCACCCTCATTCCCGGAGCCCAACCCCTGGTTAATTAAATTTCTTTCTCCCCTGTAATATGTTCTCAGAACAAAACAAAAAAAATGGCTCTCTTTTTGTAAGTAGGGAATACACCTTTACTTGTATTAATTTCAGCATTTCAGGCACCTGGAAGCACCTGGAGAAGGGGTGAGGAGAGGTGAAGGAGGAGGCGAAGGGGATTTGTTTCAGATGCTCTCTAACTCCTGCAGAAAGAGTCTGCGTTTCAGCACATCAAGGGATTCCCTCCCACCTCCCCCCTTCATTCCTGCACAGAACAGAAAGTCTCCAAAAGACTAGCCCTACTCCACGGCCTCTTGGTCACACAGTGACATCCTACCCAAAACAGAATTCCCCTAAGAATGAATGGCTCTCTCAGAAAGACCTGAGAGGAGGCCATGACCACATAGTGTAAGG
Source organism: Myotis brandtii (assembly GCF_000412655.1). Lineage (NCBI taxonomy): Eukaryota > Metazoa > Chordata > Mammalia > Chiroptera > Vespertilionidae > Myotis > Myotis brandtii. The sequence continues at coordinate 2,027,154 of NW_005355115.1, forward strand.
CCAGGTGCAGGATACATATCCACCCTTGCTGAGCCTGCAGCACGGGGTAGAGGTTGAGGAGCCTCTGTGTGCACATCATGGAGAGATACACACACAACCTGTGCCCACAGCCCCTCCCCACGCTCCTCTCTTCCCGCATCTCAGGAATTAGAAACTAACTGGACCCAGAACCCTCATGTGAAAACCAACTGTGGCCAGACCCCTACACACACACACATCCAACTAGAGCACCAAACTTAAAAGAGAATCAATGCTCCCACACCAACCTTTTATTTTTATTTTTTTTAATATATTTTATTGATTTTTTTTACAGAGAGGAAAGGAGAGGGACAGAGAGTTAGAAACATTGATGAGAGAGAAACATCAATCAGCTGCCTCCTGCACACCTCCTACTGGGGATGTGCCCGCAACCAAGGTACATGCCCTTGACCGGAATCGAACCTGGGACCTTTCAGTTCACAGGCCGATGCTCTATCCACTGAGCCAAACCAGTCAGGGCCCATGCCAGCCTTTTAGAGGGCATTGGATCAACAGCTTCCCATTGGACACACATCTTCTCATTTGCCCACCCAGAAGTTGTAACATCAAGTGGAAAGAGTTCTAGCTTTGATTCTGCACATTCAAAATACTCATGCAAAGAGAGAGGGAGAAAAAGAGGGAGAGGGAGACAAAGAAAGGGAGAAAGACACATGGAAGGAGGGAAATTCTCATAGACCACCAGGGTTGGAAGTCACCTCCTTAGATTAAGCCAGGCCAAGCCACTAATTTTTTTAAAATTTCTTTAATGGTTATAGACCTATTCATTTTTTAATTTAGTCTGAGTCAATTTGGTAATATACTTTAATAGAAAAGTAGCCATTTAAATTTTCAATTTATAGCATAAAATTTTTCAAGATAGTCTTTTATTTATAACTAGAGGCCTGTTGCATGAATTTGTGCATGGATGGAGTCTGGCCAGCCCAGCCCGATGGGGGCCTATCAGGATGGGCGGCCAGGGGGTGGGGCTGAGGGCAGTTGGCCATCTGGCCCCACCCCTGATTGGGATGAGGGGGGCAAATGGGGGCCTCCTGGTCAAACTCCTGGTTGAACTCCCAGTTGAGGGGACAATTTGCATGTTAGGCTTTTATTATATAGGATTGCATCCCTTTTTTCATGGTTTGTTCATGCTTTCTGTTCTTTCTTACTTAGCTTTGCCACAGATTTGTCTTTTCAAGAGAAAAGAAATATAGTTGATTTTTGCATATTGATATTATATCCTCCCACCTTGTTAGACAAGTTTATTACCCCTGAAAGGTTTTCTGTGGATTCTCTATCCAGAGCAGGTCATCTCTAGCTACAAATAGAGACCATTTTATTTATTTATTTCCAACAAAATTGCCTTTTTTGTTTTGTTTTGGTGTGGTTTGGTTGTTTGGTTTTTCTTTTCTTTTGTCTTTGTTTGTATTTTTGCCTATTTCTCCTGGCTAGACCTTCCAGTACAATACTGAATGGAAGTAGTGAGATGATACATCCTTGTCTTGTTCCTGACTTTCAGGGTAAAGCTTTCAATCTTTCACCACTGAGTTTTCTTAGCTCCAGGTTTTCCACTGATGCCCTTTATCACTGGTGTGAAAGTAAAATGGTGAAGCTGGTCTGGGCAACTGTTGGACAGTTCTTCAAAAAGTTAAACATTGAGTTACTATATAGCCCCAGCAATTCCACTCTTAGGTACATACCCAAAATAATTGAAAACATGTGTCCACACAAAAACCTGTACAATCATGTTCATAGCAGCATTATTCATAAAAGCCAACATGTGGAAATATCCCACACGTCCACCAACTGATAAATGGATAAAGAAAATGTGGGCTATCCATACAATGCATTTTTCAGCCATAAGAAGGATTGAAATACTAATATATGCCACAACATGGATGAATCTTGAAAATATGCATAATGAAAGAAGGCAAGCACAAAAGGCCATGTATCCATAGAAATTATACTAGTGTCGGCAAGGGAATGAGGAAAGAGAACAATACAGAGTAACTGGTAATGGATGTGAAGTTTCCTTCTAGAATGATGAAATGTTCTGCACTTAGCAGTGAGGGTTGCAAAGAGCTGTAAATATACTAAAAACCACTGAATTGTACACTTTAAAGGGGTAAATTTTATGGTACATTGAAGTATATCTCAATCTCTCCACTTAAATTTTCTTCTAAGCACTTTGGCTGCATCATATAAATTTTGATGATGTGTTTTTGTTTTTATTCAGTTAAAAATATTTTCTATTTCCCTTGTGATTTCTCGTTTGACCCATGGGTTATTTACACATGTGTTGTTTAATTTCCAAATATTTGGAGGTTACTCATATTTATTTCTGTTGTTATTTGCTAATGTAACGCCACTGTGTTCAGAGAAATACTTTGTGTTATTTAAATGCTTTTAAATTTATCAACACTTTGCTTTACAACCCAGCATGCAGTCTGCCCTGGAGAATGTTCCATGTATGCTTGAAAAAAATGGGCATTCTGCTGATGTTGAGTGGTGCATTTTATAGAGGTCAGTTAGGCCATGTTGGTTGGTAGTGTTATTCAAGCCTTCTTAGATCCTTGCCAATTTTCTGTCTAGTTATCTATAAATGGCCTCCAACTATTTTTGTTAAATTACCTATTCAATTCTGTCATTTTTCTTCATATATTTGAGACTCTGTTCTTAGGTGTACATAAATTTACAACTTTTATCTTTTATATCTTCCTAGTTAATTGGCCTAGTTATCATAATAAAATGTCTCTCTGTGTCTCTAATAACACTTTTGTCTTAAAATCTATTTTGTCTGACATTAATATAGCTCTCTTATGATTACTGTTTCTATATTATATCTTATTCCATCCTTTTATAGTCAACCTATTTGTGTCTTTGAATCTAAAGTGCATCTCTTGTGGACAGCACATAGTTAAATCTTGTTTTTTCATGCAGTCCAACCATCTGTGCCTTTTGACTAGAGTGTTTAATCCATTTACCTTTAATACAGTTACTGAGATACTTGGGTTTATGTCTGCTGTATTATTTTGTTTTCTATAAGTCTCATGCTCTTTTTAATTTATCTGTTTCTTCTTCACAACCTCCTATGTCAAATAGATATTTTCTAGTGTGCCTTTTTAATGTCTTTGTTGGGTTTTTAAATTAATTTAGTGGTTACTCTAGGGATTATAGTTTATATCTAAATTTATCAAACTCCTCTTAGATTAATAGTAACTTTATTCCAGTACAGTACTGAAAGTTTACTCCAGTATAGCTCTGTAACATCTCCCTCCTTTTTGCTATTCTTAATATATATTTCTTAATATATATTTTGTTATTCTTAATATATATTTTCTAATCTTAATATATATATATTTATATGTTATAGACCCAAAAATACAGTTTTGTAAATGTTCTTTTATGCAATTATGTTTTTAAATCTGATATGAGAAGAAAAGAGGAAAATATAAAATATGGTCTTTTATAATTACCTACACAATTACCTTTTCCAACGTTCTTTATATCTTCATGTGGATGCTAGTGTTATTTTCTTTCAGCCCAAAGGACTTCCTTTAATATTTCTTGTAAGGCAGGTCTGCTAGCAATGAACTCTCTCAATGTTTGTTTACCTGGGAAGATATTTAATTCATCTTCACTTTTGAAGGACAGTTTTGTTGGATCTAGTATTCTTGGCTGACTTCTTTTCCTTTCGGTGCTTTGAATATGTCATCCATTGCCTTCTGACTTTCAGTGTTTCTGATGGAAATTCAACTTTAATCATTTATCGTTCCTGTGTTCATGATGTATTGTTTTCTCTTATTGCTTTCAAGTTTTTCTCTTTGTCTTTATCTTTCAATAGTTAGACTATGATGTGTCTAGGTAACTATTTTTTTCTAATAAGACTTGAGTTTGTTGAGCTTCTTGGATTTTTAAATTAAGCTTTTAAATCAAATTTTTGGACTTTAAACTACTATTTCTTTAAGTGCTTTGTCAGCATTTTCTCTCTTGCTTCTTCTAGGACTTGCATTACACCTATGTTAGTATGCTGAATGATTTTCCATAGATCTCTGAGGCTCTTTATGCTCTTTGCTTTCCATTCTACAGATTAGATTATTTCTGTTGATCTAGCTTCAAGTTTGCTGGTTCTTTCTACTGCTATCTCTAATTTGCTTCTGAGGGGCTGTAATTTTTTGTACTTCCCACCTCCAGAATTTCAATTTGGTTCTTTTATAGAATTTAGCTCTTCATTAAAATTTTCAATTTGATGTGTCATCATCATACTTTTCTTTTAATTATTTGAACATGGTTTCCTTTAGTTCTGTGAACATATTTATAATATCTGCTTTGAAGTCTTTGTTGGCTAAATCAAAAATCTGTGTTTCCTCAAAGACAGCTTGTTTTGGCTGCTTTAATTTTTTTCTGTGTAGGAGTCATGTTTTCCTGTTTCTTTGTATGTCTTGTAATTTTGTTATTGAAAACTGAAGATTTCAATTCCTATATTATAACAACTCTGAATTCTAATTTCCTCTCCCCAAGGGTGGTTGCTGCTGCTTTCTTTCTTTTTTTTTAAGTATAATTTCCATCTTATTTTTTTCCAAAGAACTTTTCTTTAATCCTTAAGGACTTTGCTCCCTCTATGGGCTTTGGCGGTGGCTGTGGGGCAGCACCTGCAGGTCTAACTCCTTGTGGGGGGTATTCGGTCCTTCCAGGCTTCATGAGAATGATTCCTGACTACCTTGCTGTGAACGGCACAATTCACACAGTAATGTAGTTTCACATACAGCTCAGGAAGTACATAGGCATCAGAGATATTCGCTAATGGCTAGGCCTCTACTATGTTTTGAATGGCAAACTTCTTCTTCTTCTTCTTCTTCTTCTTCTTCTTCTTCTTCTTCTTCTTCTTCTTCTTCTATTCAAGGATATTTTTCCCATTGATTTTTAGAAAGAGTGGAAAGGAGAGGGAGAGACTGAGAGAAACACCGATGTGAGAGAGACACATCGATTGGTTGCCTCCTGCATACCCCAGACCAGGGCCAGGAGCCTGCAACTGAGGTACGTGCCCTCAATTGGAATGGAACCCGGGACCCTTCAGTCTACAGACCAACCCTCTACCCACTGAGCCAAACTGGCTAGAGCTTGAATGACAAACTTCTTAATGGTCTTGTCCTTGGGCACCACTCCGGTGCTTTGGTGTATCAATGGGCTGCATGTGGCTGCAGCACTTTTTGATGCAACCATGTTCCTTCTTCTCTTGATCAGCTTGGGAGAGAGAACCCAAGAGAGGGCTGCTTTGTTTGTTTGTTTGCTCACTTCATTAGTGACTTCCTTGGACTAATTATAAAGTTTGTCTTCCTGAAGTGTGTAGTCACTGATGTACCTGCCCAGGTGTTTGTTCTCTCTCTCTCTCTCTCTCTCTCTCTCGTAACGTCTGGCTTCCTACACTCCATGTGCAGCCAGAGATGTATGACTAGTCACTCCTGGGTATATGCACGGCCTTGCATTTGTGTGTAGGCTTCCAGACCTCCAAGGATGTTACCAATCTCCACTATGAATCTCTCACTCCTTGAATCTCCCTGTTAATTTCTGGCAAGTCTACCTGTCCGTTGCTTGCCCCTACCAGGATTGCAGCCTCAGGATAACTACGATGTTGGTCTTCCTTATTCATTTACCACCGAGATGATACATTTTTATACGGCTTTTCTGCACTCCACTCCAAAATAATTCGGCCTCCTCCAGCAGCAAACCTGCTGGTCTTCGTGGCTTGCCCTCCTTGTGGAACTACTGTGCTGATGGACCTGGAGTGGAGGATGGGAGCAGCCCCCATTTAAACTGCCAAAGATTCCCTTTATTCTTAATCAGCTCAGTACTTTGTATTGAATAAATACTTCTCAATTAGTTGTTTGTCTTTGATTTTTCAGAGTCCTAAAATGGTTGTCTTTTTCTTTCCTTTTTCCCCAATTTTATCATTGCATTTGGGGAAAGTGTTTGACAAGCTTCCTCATCCCACCCTTCCAAATGTTCCATAAACCTTCATACTATATCTCATTTAATCTCCACAATATAATGAAGTAATGCTCTTATTTATTATTATTTCTAGTTTCTTGAGGATGGAACTGGGTTTCAGAGAGGCTAAATAACTCACTGAAAGTCATGGCTCATATTGCTCCAGGGTGGTGCTGTGTTTGGAGGGCTTTACATCTGAATCTTTTCTAACTCTTTAAAGACACTCTTTATAGAGATGTTATCTTGAAAAGCCCTATATATCCTGACAAAAAAAAAAGATTAGGAATCAACACTATTGTCTTGGTAGTTCAGGTAATGCTGTCTATTTTGGTCATGCTACAGATGCAAATTGTTTTCATTACATATTACCTATATTCCAAGTGCTATACAATGTGCTACCGTCGTTCAAATTTAATCCTCATAGAGTGTTACGAGGGAGGGAGGCCCAGCCATGTTCATTCTGAGGTTGTGAAAGCTGCAACTCAGAAACATCTCCTTTGTAAGTGGTGGAGGTAGGTTTGGAACCCAAACTTCAGACTCTAAGGCCTAGTGTCAGACATAATTCAATGTTCTCCCTCAATTGGGATATCATCTAGCAAAAATAAAGTGGGGAACATAGAAAGAACCCCAAGAAAATAGATAAGAATAATGAAAGATTTAGAGATCTAAATCAAGACAGAAAACTTTAATGCTTGTTAGTACTTAGTCTAGAAAGGAGCTAAAATAATAATACTTAGTGTACAGAGTGATATCAATGATTGCTCATAAGCACTAGATTATTATTTTTGCTGGAGGGAAAAAGCAAAACAAAACAATAGGAAGTATATTTCTATTCCATCAGGAAAATCTTGCTTCTTTCAAGGATTCATGAGATATTAAAGTTTGTTGCCCCAAAGGTTATGTGATCTCATTCTGCAAAAACTAATTGTTTTTCA
>NW_005355115.1:2034155-2049335 GCF_000412655.1 Myotis brandtii
GTGGCCAGATTATTATGACCACCTGACGTTTGTAGGCAAATTAGCTATAATTTTGCACTGAAGTTGCTGGAGGGCCAGACCATTATAAATAGGGAAGCAGGTTTTTTACCATGACAGTAGAAGTGAATTTTTTCTGAAGATATGGGTAAACAACGCAATTTAACAGCCTTTGAACATGGGATATAGATATACACTGAGTGGCCAGCAAAGGTGTTCGAACAAGCCTTTGGCTTCCATATCCCATACGATACAGTGTACAGCTAATTTGCCTGCAAACGTCAGGTGGTCATAATAATCTGGCCACTCAGTGTGTGTGTGTGTGTGTGTGTGTGTGTGTGTGTGTGTGTATTTTAAGTGAAGGCAAGGGCCCAAATCAGAATGACAGGCTCCCCATTGATCTCACCAGTGCCTGAACTCCATATACTGCTCATCTCTGGTGTTTCCAAATCCCTCTCTGGTTCACGTGACTAATTAAAGCAAGACTCTTGCATGACACACCCTTCCAGGCAGGGCCAAATCCCTATTTAGAAGAACCAGGCCAATACAGTGTGAGTTCTAACACAGAGGTATGTAAATGCCCCACTTCCACCAGCGCATCTCCCTGGCCAACTGCCATGAAATTCCCCCACTTGATGTGATACTGTGAGGTAAGGCAGAGTCTCTGGAACGTTACTGATAGAGCATATGCATCAGCTTGGCCACATCTCTTTAAAAAGATGTGCACATCAGGTTGGCATTCTGAGGTTGGAAGAAGGAGTGGTTCTGAGAGAATACCAGCTGAGATCGGGGGTGTTCGATTTGTGGACAAAAAGGCAGAGAGGTTGAGACTTTTGCATTGGTGGAGAAGTGAGTCAAAGGGTACGGAGAGAGGAAAAGCCTATGAGAGGGGAGAGCTAGTTCACATTCAGAGCACACCGGTGTAGGCCAAGCATCACACTTTTGTCCTTCACAACTGTCCTTCCGCCCAGCATTGACCTGGATCGTCCAAAATGTATTCCTTGGGGCCAAGGGTCTGAGTGCAACCTTGACTGCACCCCCACCAGCCAGCTGGAAGCAGAAGCATATGTTTTTGCATTCACTTTTATATTAACTTCGTTTTGCCCGAGATTTCATTAAAACCCACTTCCAGTGTTGATATGTGCAACATGAAATCCTCCAGATGAATTGGGTCTGTAGATGGTGACAACACTCGCGCCACACTCCATGGATCAAGTTGCTCTTTATCCACTTGACTTGGCCGGAATGTAAAGGCGAACGCGAAGCAAATGCTATGAAATCAATCGCCACAGAGTGTTGGTTTTTTGTTTCTTTTTTTCCTATGTAGACCCCAAAGGAGACTGACACGCAGATTAGACAAATCACTTTTCATAATCCTAAGGACTGCTGCATGATGTATCCAGGGTATTAATCAAAGGCTGAGACCGAGTAAAATGTGAATTAAATTTCTTAATGGAGAGAGACATGAACTTTCGATCCTTAGATCTTGGGCTGTGGACATCTCTAAGGCAATGAAAAATTCAGCTACCCGGTTTATAATATTCTGGGAGATATATCACCAAAGTGACACAACTTAGCGTGGTTACATTTTCTGTTTAGAGAGCTGGGTTTCCGATGTGGTCAAAAGGAGCTCAGGAGCTGCTGGCAAAGAATTCGAGGGTAGCCCATGAAACCCAAGGTCCTGTATGTTTGGGGTCACTTAAAAATTCCTTTCCATCAGTGGTTGGGGGCCTGTCCTGGATCTTAACCAGACTCTGGGGTCTTAGATTTTTTTAATTTAGTCCACGGAATGGCAATGAAGTAATTCATTTTTGCTTCTCTTTTGCTTTCTATGCCAGTGCAGCCAAGATGAGCCTAAAAGAAATTAGACTGAAAGCAAATGAGATTTAATATGAAAATTGAAAATAAGCCTGCACGTGGCCTTTTCTGAAAGTCAGACTCACAACATCTGTAGTCCCTGCCATGACACTGGTTAAAATAGAGATCAACAGCAAGAAAGAAATGTGAAAATTGGGTCGAAGTGTTTGGGAAACAGATTTTTTCATGCTCCCCACCAAGGCATTTGGGGCGACGTGGCTGTGCAACGTCAGGTAGACCGCCACGACCGTCTACCTGAGCAGGAGCGGACACCGCAGCAGCCCAGGCGTTCTGCACCTGGGACTGTCTCTGGCTCCTTGAGGATGGATGCGGCTAGGAACACACAGGGAGCTTTTCTAGTGCCCAGTGTTTGCATGTGGACAGCTTTCTCCCAGGGGGTTAATGCCTTTCGTGAGTATGACCTGACTTATCCCCACCGCCTTCTGGTGGATGGGAGGGAGAGGCGAGGAGAGGAAGCCAGCAGTGTGGACTGAAACACCAATCGGAAATCCACAAAGCCCATTTTAGGAAAAGCAAGTGTAAGGGACTTGCTCAAGCAAAAGCAAGCTGGTGGGAAAAGGAATCAGAGGCGCTCGGCTTTCCCAACGAGTTGCCTCCCCCTACACACACACACACACACACACACACACACGCACACACACACACACTCCGAGCCTCCCTGGGACTCTGTTTTGTCCACTTCTAAAATAGGGATCATGGTGTCTACCTTAAAGGATTTTGATGAGGACTCAGGGACATGACCTAGGTAATAAAAACTGACCCAGGCCTGGCTGGTGTGGCTCAGTGGTTGAGCATCGGCCCATGAACCACCGGGAAGTCATGGTTCAACCTTGGTCAGGGCACATGCCCAGGTTGTGGGCCCAATCCCCAGTAGGAGACAGCCGATTGATGTTTCCCTCTCATCCATGTTTCTATCTCCCTATCCTTCTCCCTTTCTCTCTCTAAAAAATATCAATAAAAATCTATTATTAAAAAAACGGACCCATAATAAAAGGCAATCCCTCCTTAAACCCTTCCCTTTCTCCCCTGCACTGCCATATCCATCTGGAAAATGGGCAGCCACAGAAGGAGGCAGCCAGATTGGCAGTGGAAGGAGCGAGCTTCTGACAACAACCCCTCAAACAAACTGGTTACCTAGACGATACATTTTAGGCTATGCGTTGCCCATATACATTCAAGCACCACACTAAAATGTGTTCTGCATTTTGTCAGGCGGGGAGTACAGTGAATCTCAGCCGAAACGTTAGCTTCTTCCTCCATGCCTCCTGCTTCTCTTTGCCCCTCATGGCGTCCTCAGTAATTGGGAAAGGCCAGGCCTCCCCGCCACCCCCGAGTTGGAGATCATCAGCACACGTGCAGTAAATCTTGAAGATCTATCCCCACTCGAACAGAATGTGCCACCGCACACCAGCTTACAAGAGGCATAATTAGAGCTCATTCGGCTGACAGATTAATGGGAGGGTAGCAGAGGCCGACAGCAGTAAATTAGGCAGCTAAACACAGCTATCTCTGGCGTCACATCGGCACTAAAGTGCACACCTTTTGCAGAGTATTGGCCACTTCTCACAGTTTCTTAAAGGTGTATGTGTTTTCTCTCGAAGGTACCTCAGGGATGATACTTTTGTGGGGAATTTGGTCTACTGGTATTCACCACTCCATTGCCTCAACTACTTCAGAATCCCCTACTTAATATGTGATATATATATTCATGGCTTATTATTGGATGAACAGCCAAATCTGTATGTAACAATAATGACTTCTTAATAGGACTTAGAAATATTCTCACTAACTAGCTTTGGGGGGGGGGGGGGGGGTAGGGGACACCCTAACAAGCTCATGATTTTTGTACCTATGTTCTGATTACCGGATTCCCTTGAAGTAAAATGTGGTATGAAGGAAGCTACATTCCAGATTATTCTGATAGATAAAACAAATAAACCTGATGGTACAGGTGTTCTCATTCTAGGTAAGACAGCTCGTCAAGAGCACACAAGGTCAAATTCATTCCCAAGTGCAGGCTGTGGTCCTGAATTCTTCACATCCTTTTCCACCTCTTTTCAGATTTCTGCAATTTTGAGAGCATTTTTCTAATCCCAAGGCTCCTTCCTGCCTATTCATAAGTTTTCTCCTTTCCTATGTCCCCAAACTTTTTGTAAACTAGGGGTCTTCAAGTGACATTTTTTTTGTACCCGCCAAAAGAATTTTTAAGCTACATTTTTAAGATGAAATCTAAATTTCATCATCACACATTTAGATAGTTATAAAGAATGTACCACCTGGCAATTTATGTACTCTACTTGTGCTTTAGCTTTATTTCATCAAAACCTTATTGCAATAGATTCTGGTTTATTCCATTTGTGGGAAAAGTCTTCCATATATGACCTGAATGACAAAGCAGTTCTCACTGCTGCTCCAATTAACCAAATCAGACTCACAGAGAAATTCTAACTTCATTTTTCAATTCAAATAAGTGTGCTAATATGTGTTCCCATGGCAACTAAGTCATTTCTGAATTGGCATTCTAATAGATAAATAGATGAGTGGGGTAGATAGACAGCTATGGCAGATACATACATACATCCATGGAGACTTGCTCATTCCCCTTTCAATAGTTCTCTCTAAAGCTCTTTGTTTTGTTCTCCTGGGATTCTCCTTTGGGAGAAATGCCTCTTCAAATTATCTCATTATTTAGAGACCCAGAGGATATTTAGACCCTGGGGCGATGTTCTATCGTGAGATTGGGACGGATGAGAAGATGCCTTTATTTTAAAAGTGTGACAAGGGCTATTGTAAAGGGATGAAAGGAAAACCAGAGGTGTATCCTCAGCCCTGTGAGTTTTAGAAAAGAGTACAGTGGGTGTTGATCCAAAAATCAATGTCGTTAATGCCATCGGCACCAGCAGAATCCCTAGAACAGCGGTTCTCAACCTGTGGGTCACGACCCCTTTGGGGGTCGAACGACCCTTTCACAGGGGTCACCTAAGACCATCGGAAAACACATATATAATTAGATATTGTTTTTGTGATTAATCACTATGCTTTAATTATGTTCAATTTGTAACAATGAAATTGGGGGTCACCACAACATAAGGAACTGTATTAAAGGGTCACGGCATTAGGAAGGTTGAGAACCACTGCCTAGAACAGTGATGGCGAACCTATGACACACGTGTCAGAGGTGACACATGAACTCATTTTTTTGGTTGATTTTTCTTTGTTAAATGTCATTTAAATATATAAAATAAATATCAAAAATATAAGTCTTTGTTTTACTATGGTTGCAAATATCAAAAAATTTCTATATGTGACATGGCACCAGAGTTAAGTTAGGGTTTTTCAAAATGCTGACACGCCGAGCTCAAAAGGTTCGCCATCACTGGCCTAGAACATCATCAGGCGCCCCCAGAAGGACGCATGCCACAGTGTGAGGATGGCTGTTGTTGATCAAGCACACAGGACGGGGTCATCCAGGGGCAAGCAGCATCTGCTGCACCACCATCTGCCTCTGTTCCTCCAGCCGCCACAGCAAGAGGCGTCACCCCTTCACTTGCTCTTCTATTTATTCAACAAACATCTTTGTGTGAGCCCTAGTGCTCTGATGCTCCCTTGGCATTGTGTCCCAGGGGTCACCTTGAATGATCATGATCAACAAGATATGGAGATTCCTATCAGCCCTCATTTGTGACAACTTGGTATCCTAACAGGCAGTGCGTGTGGAGAGAGCAACTGGTTACTTGGTTAAAAAAAAAATCTGCCTACAGTATTTTCAGACACTTGAGCCAACCAGATTCCAGATCCCAAATAAAATGAAAGAGGTGGGAGGGGTGCTGAGGGAAGAGGTCATATCCTAAACTCATTGTTAAATTGCTGGGAAGTGTGAGTGATGAAAATGGCCAGAAAATATGATCCTTCGGTGAATTGGGATCTCACTAATGTTTAATTGGGTCTCCTGTGAGACATTTAAATCTATGGGCAGCTATCAAGGGTGAGAATTCTACTCTAGTGGCCCCCAAATGATTTCACCTTCACTTTCATTTTAGTGGTGGAGAAAAGCCAGGGCATTCGCTGAAGTATGTGAGCTACGGGCTTGTGCTTTAAGGCCTGCATGTGTGTGGTAGCCACCACTGAGCAAAGTCAGCATTCTGTGATCTCTTTCAGCATCACTACCAACACCAGAGCAGCCACCCTGGAGGTCTGGTCACCCCGTACATGCCCTGGATTTCTCAGTTTCCCAAAAGAGAGTGTTTTCAAAAAAAAGGGGGGGCGGTGTAGCAATGACCATATTCAAATTTTCTTCAAGTACTTACAAACCTCCTTAGGCTGAAATCTAGGTGCTTTCAAATAAACAATAATAGTTTGTAAAGCCCTCCACAAACTCTTTATTCACAGCCCCTTACCAATAAACAAAAGGATAAGGTGTTGTATGACGTTCTTTGAAATTCCACCTCATCATCACGGGTTTGGGGGCTTGGGACAGGTAGAAAGAGCAGTGGACCAGGAGGCAGGGGACCAAAGTTTTCATTTCGGCTCTGTGGAGGGGCTCAGGGGGCTCTGGGAAAGCTGTCATTTCTGTCCCACCGTCTGCCTCTGTTCCTCCAGCCATCTGTGCTATGTGATAAGTTACTTAACCACCCTCTGTCTCGGTTTCCTCATCTGTTGAATGAGGAGGCTGCCTGCAGGTTGGCAAAGATTCAAGGAGCTAAAGCGTGGGGAGTGCTAGGCTAATGGCCAGCACGCACCCCAGGCTCAATAGTTTGTGCCATCACTGTTGGTGGCACTGGGCGAGCAGGCCACTCCGTTTCTCTAGGTCTCCACTTTCTCCTCTTCTGCCCACGTGAGGAGGGAGGGGACACAGTTTTTTAAGTGTAAATTTTAACAAAAGGCAACTAGATCAAAGACTAGTTTCTCCCTCCATTAACCTGCAAATGTCTTGAGGTCTAAGTCCAGAATCTTGTTTTCTAGTCTAGCCCAGGCTCCCTTGCCCCGCTCTGTTGCCCAACAGCACCGTATACATGGTAGACATCAATAGATGCTTATTGAGTTGAATTATCTCTAAGTTTAGCTTTATGATAAGGGAGTAAATGAGCGAGGCCGTTTTTGTGGGGGTGTTAACGTGAGTCTGGGAAAGTCTGTTTCAACGAGAGTAGGTGTGTTTATTAGTGATTTAGAGAGGAACGCAGGGATGGGTGTAAACATTTCTGTAATGACTGAGCCGCTTTAACTGACCCGAAGACATCCAGTGACATAAATCTCCTTCTGGCAGGCAGAGATGCTGTTATTACACTTAATAATAATAATGATAAAAAGGTCCATTTTAATTTCCAAGTGAATCGGATTTTGACATTGATCTCCCAGAGATAAGTTTGCATGGGGAGAAAATGAGGTGCCCATTTTCTCTCTTTGCCTTTGTTTGCCTTTGTTCATTGAAAATGTCACCTGGGAGAAGGCTCTCTCTCGGTTCAGAAAACAGTGATAATGAACGCTTGCTTCCCCGGGGGGCTTCACCCCTCTCCCCTGTGAGTAATGCCAAGTGCTGAGGGAGACCTCTGAGACTAGCCTGGGTGTCCAACGCGCCACTTCAGAAACCTAAAATGGAAAGCAAATCTAAACAGTGGCTGTTAATTTATTTTTACTTTTCAATAAAGGAGAGGGGGGAAAAACCTGTAAGTGCTTCACCTGGTGTGTATTTGTGATGACTCACTTCGAGAAAATTCTGGGGGGGGAAAACCCACCCCACCGCTACCTCTAGGAAATTCCCTTTTCATGGGAATGAAGCTGCGGCTCCCACGCTCTCAGACGGAGACAGTGGTGCGGGGAGTGGGTCTGCCTTCTGGCCCGGGAGCAGCAGCCCTGGGGCAGGCCAGTGCTTCTCTCTAACCAGATCCTATTTTTCGATCTGAATGACTTTATGGTGGGGGCTTAAGCAACTTCCTACATTCCCGTTGCTGCTCTCCATTTCTTCTGCTTGGAGTGAAACCCCGACAGGGAAGCAGTAAAGTAAAGAAAAGAAGGAAGACAACGTCTCTCTTCTCTTTCCTCCCTAAATCCCCCTCGCAAACATCCCACCCCACATCACAAAATGTATGGCGAGCGTTAAGCCCGGGCAGTATTTTGACACGGTGCACAGTCCCTTTCTCCTCCCCGAGTCCTTTGAGGTTCATCTTGCAGCCCGGGGCTCTGTTCCCCTGCCAACTTGGTGGGAGTGTTTAGTGACTGGAAGGCTGTGGCCTGCTCTCCCCAGAACTTCACACTTCATTTTTCCATATCCCTGGGAGCAGCAGCAAATATTTCACCAGCCTGGTTTGCCGGCTACTGCCATAAATCAGACTTAGGCCTCAAAAAAATAGCCAGGCCTGTCAAGGCATTAAGCTTTTATTTTCTGACTCCATCCAGTGGTAAATGAGAGCTTGTATTTTCCTTTAAAACTGTAAAGGGATTTTTAAGGATTGTCGCTGGATGGCGGCCAGCTCCGAAAGATACAATACAGAGTGTAACTGGTTAGGAGAGATTTGAAAAAGTCTTAAGTATGAAAAATGGCTTTTCTTAAAGGTTTTTCAATGAAATGAGAAACGGGGCTTAAATTACATAAAGGTTTTTTGGGGTGTGTGTGTGTGTGTGTGTGTGTGCTTTAAGACCTGGACTATTCATGAGAAAGGCATTAGGAAATGGAAGAGCCACGCTCTTGGAGAAATATGAGTTATATTTGCGGAGCGTGCTCGCTCCTGCTTGCCCCCCTTCCTTCCTCTCTCGTTCTCTGTGTACACAGATACTTGGGCCGGTTCATTAGTCAGTTCCTGCCATCATTACCAACGATATGACAGCAAGAACAAACAGACCGGACAGTTTTATGTGCTGTATATTAATTGCTTCATAATTTAGGCCTGCAAACCAGGACAGTGAGGCGAGTCCACTTGGAAAATCCCCTGCTTAAAATTCTAAGCGCGTCTGCAAGGTGCAAATCATGCGTCTGAGATCACTTCGGGCGCGTCTCCCCCGCTGAGCCATCAGAGCTCAGACTCCAAGTGCTGCGAGCCTCCTGCCGTAGGAAAGGCGATCGCGCCAAGACCCCACGCCCAGGAAACCTGGGCAAAGGTGTGAGGAACCGAGATCAGGCCCTCGGTGTAGAAAAACAACCTGCTTAGGTTTTGTGATGTGTCATGTTTCATTGAGGCACGCAGTTAATTTCAGTGAAATGTAATGAAATGGAAATAAACATAAGCTTTCCTCTGCCTGGTCTGGGTCACTGTGTGGGCAGCCTGGGGTGGTCCGGAGGTGGGGGAAGGCAGGGAAGAAATGATCTGTGTTTATGACGGCTTCCCAGCGGCATTGGTATCAGGATGAGCTGGATTTGAGAAGGCAGCAGGCCATGAGACAATGTGATCTGATTTTACAATCAGGAGGAGAGTTGGGCACGAGGTGGGTGGCGCTGATGGGGAAACAGCCGCAAAGGACCCGGGAAGCGGAAATGACAGGCGTGTACCAAGGAGTGTCATAACAAGAGTGAGGCAAGACATACCCCGGGCTGACTCCGCAAGGATCCCACAGACTGTCCACCCTGCTTGCGTAGCGATTTCTGCCCACCATCCCCACGTTGGTTAGTTGCATTGAATGTTGGGCGTTCCCCTGTGGGGCATTGTTTTCCTGGGTGTTGCTTTTTCTGCTCGAGGGAGGGCAGAAGAATCTGCAAGCAGACTTTCTGGCCTGAAGCACTCTGAGCAATGGTTCTAATCTCGGCGTGATCCCGGAATGCATGGACTTCTAACGCTCCCTCCAGCTGATCTGGCTCCGTGATGTTAAACCCTCCCCTGGCACATGGAGCCAAGCTGTCAGGGGCTGAGGCCTCTGCAGCCACATCCCTGACCTCCTGGCCACTCGGTGATTGATCACAACCTCCTGTTAGTTCTTTGGGTTGGCTCGGTTTTTCTCTTGCCTCTGGTCTTCTCCCTCTGAAAACTGTGAAAATGATATGAAATTCAGACTTGAATGTCTGTGAGTGAAGTTTTATTGGGACATGGCCATGCTCACTAGCTCACAACAGCTGAGCAGTTGTGACAGAGATGGTGTGGCCCGCGGGTACGTGCCAGCTGGCTCTGTACGGAAGTTTGCTGACCTCTGCACGAATTCCCTTCATCAACCTCAGACACCCACACGGGGTGCCGTCTCCGCCTCCTCCACATGTCCTGTGGCCTCACCCTCCGGCCAGTGGTCTTATACACCCTGGACTTTGTTGTGTAGTGAATATTTTGTATACTGAACTCATTGCTAAATGCTTTTCATTCAAACTACAAAATGACAAAACTATTAACTGAAAAAATTAGAAAGCCAAACAATAAAAAAATATTGCAATAGAAAACCTGGAATATACATATTGGTCATCCATAAGTAGTGATATTATGGATGGCAAAACTATTAAATGAAAAAATCAGAAAGCCATCAAACAATAAAAAAAGATTGCAATAGAAAACCCGGAATGTACATATTGGTCATCCATAAGTAGTGATATTATGGATGAGTTCAATCTATTTTGATTATCCACACTCTCTAAGTTTTCATGATATACATCTTCTAAATTTTCTCTGGAATGTACATATTCTAGATTTTCTCTACTGAGCATTCCATAATGTATAAATGTTATTTTTAGTGGGAATTTTACAAAAATGTGTATTGAGTGCCTTTCCTATGCAAGGCACTGAGTTAAGCACCATGGAGAATATAAAGATATATCAAAAATAATCCTTGACCTCAAGGAAATCTAAAATCTGGTAGTTGTGTTTTTTTTAAAGACACATGTAATGATGGTAAGTATAGGCAGGTTTGGCCTGTTTGGGCGGAGTATCCCAGACAGCAGCTATTCGTTGCTGAGGAAATGTGTTCGAGTGTTATTGATGGTGTGCATGTGTCTGTGTCTGTGATCCCTCTTTCATTCCTCCCCCCAGGAGATCCTGGCAATCCTTGAGTATGTCTATTATATCCTTTTAAAATATGGAGTGTGTGTTTTAGTTTGCGTTACAGATATTCTGACATGATATCATTCTTTAAATTTTATACTAAAAAATCCCCCAAAGCTTTTGGGCAATCTTCCGTTGGGTTAATTCCCAGGTTTGTTGTGGATTTAGTGGCTCCTGTGAATGGGATCTCATTTTCTATCATCTTTTCTGGTTGGTTATTGCTGATGGATAATGAGTCTTGAATATGGCAACCTGGCTGGGGAAGGGGAAAGTAAGTAAAACAACAGAGGAGCCTCTGACAGAACCCCGAGCCACAAACCATGGCGTCAGAGTCTGCACCTGAGGTCAAAAGCCTGGAGTGGCGGGGAGGGCCATCTGGGTCTGTGTCACCATCATGTGCTTCATGCTCTTCGTCACTGAGGCCCCTGTGGGTCTGCTTCGCCTGCATCTGGCATTCCCTGACCCCACACCCTTGCCACACTGACTGTCCAACCTCACCACGCAGCCGTACCCACCAAGTAACCCATTCTTCCCTTTAAAACCCCCGGCAGGGTCTCCCTGGTGCTCTGAGCCTGTGATGTCCACTATCAACCCATTGGTAGGAGGCAGCCCAGCTGTGTCCTCTTTCCTTCAAGTTACATTTGCATCCTCCAAGCTGGCTCCCAGGATCCAGCAGACCGTACTGAGTGGCACACATTATCCTAGGGCACGTCTACCAGTTCAATAACATCTGGAGAAATCTGGAATGATCTGAGCACCAGAGGTTTCAGGTCTTGGCTGGCTCCTCTTACCACCACCAGCACCTGGGCTAACCCATTCCACTGGGGACCTAACTTCCTAATTCTCCCAGAGGTTTGCTGAGTGTGCCATTTGGGGTGAAATGAGCTGGTACCCTTTGTCCACATCCATGAAATGTTGGGGATAAGCTATTGAGAAGCTTGTCCAAAGACCCCGGCTAATCAAACCATCTTTATCCAGTGTTTACACAGGAGTAAGCGGTGCTAACTCTTACTATGGCTGAGGCCCAATTTTCCCCAGTGACTTGTCTTCGAAACACAGTTAGTCATGCTGGTTCTTTCAAGAACTAGACCACTGGTTCTCCACCACCTGGGAGCCCTTAACAAATACCCGTACCTAGGCCCCACCCCACAGAAACCAAACCAGAATGTCCCCATCTGCATATCAAGAGTATCATGTTTGGTCTCTAAGACCAAGCAGGATAGTTGTCTGGCAGGGAGAGGTGGAGGGGTGGGGTGGGGAGCCTGTCCTCCGACCCCACCTCTCTAACCACATCTAAGCTGAAACCACAAAACCAAGTAAACAGGCAAGTGAGGGCTGATGCAGTGATTGGAAAGAAAGGGGAGGGAGCGGGAGGAAGGGGGGGCAGGCTGGAGGAAGAAGAGAGGCCATATTTTATGGACGGAGTCTTTCTCAAGTTCAGAACCCACACTCCACTGCGGACGTGAGCTTCGAATGCCATGGAGAAGGCCGGTGCCCGCCAGTGCCAGGCCCGAGAGGGCAGAGCCTGGGCTGCTCCAGGCAACACTTCCTTTTCTTCCTGTGCCCGGCTCACACTCACTTCATCATCTCCGCTGCCTGCCACTGCCCGGGCTTCTTGGGTGTTCTGAGCCTCTGGCTGCCGGTGGGGGAACGAACTTCCTCACATGCCACAGCCTCAGCAGGCCGTTCTGGGAACCCGCAGTGGAAGGGCACGTGGCTCCGGAGGATGGGTATCCAACAACTAACACTCCTTCTGGGGGCATATGGGGTGGGGCCTTCGCTCATCGGGGTGTTTCTAAGGAATGAAGTAATCGGCACTCCGAGGCCTCTGAGACTTTCGCCAAAGTTATGAAGAAAGAGAAACAACTTTGCTTCCATTCCCATAGTCCCCTTGAAATGACCTACCTTTCCAGCCCAGGTCCTCTTTGCTTCCTCTGTATAATACTAAGTACCCTTCAGTGTGCTAGCAGGTACCTAGCCGTTGTGTGAGTGCTTCTCATGTGCTCGCCTCTGTAATACTCTGTTCGTAGATGAAGAAACTGGGGCCCAGGGACACCAGGCAGCCTGCCTCAGTCACATGGCCGGTGGTTGGCAGAGAACAGTTTAGACTCAGGCCTCACTGAGACCAAAGCCAGAGCTTGCAACCACCACACCATGGGGAGAGCTGTGTAGGCAAGAGACCAGTTGTCTGTGAGGTCAGACTTGGTGTTCAGAGTGCCTGGTGATCATCTACCAGATTCACCCGAACTCAGAGCCACGTGAGCAACTCTGGTGGGAGCAGCACAAGCAGGGCTAGGAGCCCCAAGGGCTCGGTGTCGGTTACTTGACTATCCAAACTTCCACTTCCTCCTCATCTGCACAGTAGGACAATGGTGCCTGCTTCATAGGGTTGTTGAGGCAGTAAGATAATACAGGGGGAGCGCTTACTACAGAGTCAGAGCTAATGTAAGAGCTCCATAATGTGGGCATTTTCTTATTATTAGAAATGTAACCACCACATATTCACTCACTCATTCTGTGAACATACACAGAGGGCCCTGTACCAGGCACGGAGGTACAGCGGGGAAGCAAGATAGCACACTGTTCGCTCATGCTCTCCCCAAAGTCAACTCTGCAAAGCAAGCTGCTATTGGAAGTCTGCCTGGGAGTTTCAGAGTCATCAGAGAATGATGACAAGAGTCCTGAAGTTGTGACAACTTCACGTGGTCACTTCCTCCCTCCCCCTTTTTTTATTTTAATCCTCACCCAAGGATATGTTTTATTGATTTTGAGAGGGAGGTAAGGAGGGAGAGAGAGAGAGAGAGAAAGAGAGAGAGAGAGAGAGAAACATGGCTCAGTTACCTCTCTGACCTGCCCTGGCCAGGAAACGAACCTGAAACCTTTTGGTGTACAACAATGCTCCAACCAACTGAGCCACCCGGCCTGGGCCCCTGCACGCATCTTTGAATACTAGGACCAGGACTCGGGAGAGTTGGAGCGCAAGGGACCAAGCCTTATTGAGGGAGCACTTTCTAGGGATCAGCCACAGTGTTCCTCGTTTCCATGCAGGGCGATGCCTCTCGTGTGGAGGATCCCCAGGACTCGTGATGCAGGAGGTGCTTTCGGGCAGCACCTGAGATGCTCTGGTGTCAGGAAGTCATAACAGGAGCTAGCACTGACTCGGCGGGCGAGAGGAGAAATCACTATGGTGACGAACTCCAGCTCGGTGGACAACCCGCCTTGGTCGCCAGTGTGTCCGTGTTTCTAACTAGCTGTGTGCTCTGAGCAAGTGCAGGATTTCCTCTCGGCCTGGGGCCTTCAGCTGGAAAAGGGATGGGAGTCATAGGCGCCCCTGTCTCATGACGGTGGAGGTGTGGGTGGAAATACATGCAAGTGAGGGACTTGACAAATTTTCCCCGTGACTCTTATCCTCTGTCAATCTTCTTTATTGCAACAAGGAAGTCTCTGTTCGGTGTGCTGGTAAGCCTAGTATTGCTAATCAGCCCTTTAACAAAAAGAGAGCAAGCCTCAGGCCCAGGTGATAGCACCTAGCTAGCTAGGACCTAACACGTTGCTTTCATGGTGGTGGTGGTGATGGTGATGGTGGCGGTGGTGGTGGTGGTAGTGTGTGTGTGTGTGCGAGAGATTAACTTCTAACTGTGGCAAGTGATGGTAACAGAAAGCTTCCTCTTAACATAAACAAATCTCATAAAAATCAACTTAAATGCAAATATTGAGGAAGTAATGGGACAGGGAGCAGGGGGACAGCAAATCCCTGGACGGCGGCCATCGGATGACTGAAGTTCAGGAAACGACTGCAGGGCAGACCCCATATCACAGCTTTGAGCCTCAGATAGAGATGCGGCTTCAACACCTTCCCAGTGACACAGCCCAGCTTTGCACCTGGTTTTTCCTCCCTCTAACGCCTCTGCCCTTTCCCAGTATGTGAATCAACAGGAAGAGGCCTCCACTTTCCAGCCACCCAGCTTTCAGACTCCAAAGAGACCACTGCACTTCAGCCGCCCCCTTCGTCCAACAGGCCTCGCACCCTGGCTGTCCTTTCACTCCCTGGAGCTGCCCTCGGGCTGAGGGTAGAGCCCAGCACCTTGGAGGGACCCAGCTGCTTTTGGAGTCTCCTTAGAAACACACTGTCTCTGGGTGTGGCCCACTTCTGCACCCGGCTAACCTCACTCACGGGGTATTAGTTCCAACTACTTCCTTCCTTAGGTGGCAACTGTGGCACCTTGCTGTGGCTCCTCTTGTGCCAACCACACATCTGAGACAGGTGAGCACCTCATAAAGCAGAAGAAGCCAGAGCCACACCCACACAGAGGATTCTATGTCTCCTGTGGCTCTGATTCTGTTTCTCACGCTAGAG
>NW_005355115.1:2049421-2058313 GCF_000412655.1 Myotis brandtii
AGACATCGTTGGATAAACAGTATTCTTTAGCACAGCTGTGGTGCTGGGTCTTACAAGTCAGTGAACAAGGGAGCCCAGGGGATGTGAGTTGGGAAGAGATGAGAATCACAGAAGCTGAGATGTAGACGTTTCCTAAAACTACACAGCCGCACTCTGCTGCTTCACACACGAGGGGAATGAGTCTGAGAAGTAACTTGACCTGCCCAAGGTCACGGGCATCTGGGCCAGAACATGACCACGTTTCCCTTTGGGCTTCTGAACCCAATTTGACCCTGGGCCTCCTTTAAAATTCTTGCCCTGTCGTCTTTCTTCAATGGATAATTTAAAATAGAAATAATAATAAATATAACACCTCGTTGTGTATGTGTAGCACCTTTCTTCCAATAAATGGTGTTCTTTCAGCTTGCCCACCCATGCTGCACAGAGCGGAAGTGTTTCCACGGTGGACTCTGACATTGGTTGCTGCCTGGAGCCTAGCTTCCAGCCCACACACAGACCCTATCAAAGGTGCAGCTCAGGGACAGGGCTCAAGTCCTACAGGGAGAGCTGTTATTAGCTACTTCAGGGTGGTGTTAAAAAAAAAAAAGAAAAGAAAAAAAGGCCCTCACACATAATATACATGATAAATATGTTTAGAAAGCTAGAATTTAACTGCTTTTAAAATTAACTATCTTTCTTTTAACTGTACTAGTAGCAAAACAGTAGCAGTAGTAATAGTAATTACCATCATTTATTAAACTTCTACATAGGAGACATTTATATCCAGCATCTTATTTAATCCTCACAAAAATCATAATTGGTATTCGTCCACCTTGGTGATGAGAGAAACTAAAGCTCAGAGAATTTGCCCAAATGCAAGAAAAGTAAAGCCTTCCCTTTCTGCGAATAGGTGAACTAGATTTGTAAAGAATTCCTAAAAGCACTTGGTAAAAGATAAAAACATTTTTTTAACCTATGACAGATTTGGCTAGAAAGTGAAGTGATTCCTTGGGGCCCAGAAATGATGAGACAGCCCCAATCCGCGCAGGAGCCATCAGATCAGCATTTCCCACGGAGAAGGGACAAAACCTAAAGCCCAAGATGAGTAAAAGGTCAGAACAGAGACCCACAAACACAGCCAAGAAGACGGAAGGGCAGCACCTCAGTGAGTGAGCAGAAAAACGCCTGCCCCACAGAGCAAGTACACGCAGTCACGTGGCCAGCTTGGCCTCAGCTCTACGTGGAGCAGGAAGAGAAAAAGAAAAATTCCCCTCCCCATGTCTAACAGATATAACCTTTATTGAGTTTGGGGCCTGAATATATACAACTATTGTGGCTGAAAGAAAACCCTGACTTTTTAGTTTAAATTGGTTCCAACTTGGTGAAACCCTTGGGCACCTGACAGAAGCAAGTTCCAACCTTCTCTGGAAGAAAATACTTCAAAATGGGCCTCAATGAACTCCTGCAAATTAAGTTACAAGGAAAATAAACTCTTTTTTTTTTTAAGTCATTAAACACAGGGAAATAAACCACCCTGAGTGAGAGTCAGCTGAAATAAGAAACTCTAGATTCAGATCTTCAGAGACCACAAATACTAGGACTTATCAAACATATATTATAAAATTAGTATAATTAATATGTTCAAAAATATGAGAGGAGGTTGAAAGTGTATTAAATTAAAACTATTATAACTGGTCAGATTTAAAACATAACCAAGCCGTAACCGGTTTGGCTCAGTGGATAGAGGGTCAGCCTGCAGACTGAAGGGTCCCAGGTTCGTTTCTGGTCAAGGGCATGTACCTTGGTTGCGGCCACATCCCCAGTAGGGGGTGTGCAGGAGGCAGCTGATCGAAGTTTCTCTCTCATCGATGTTTCTAACTCTCTATCCCTCTCCCTTCCTCTCTGTAAAAAATCAATAAAATATATTTTTTTAAAAGAAAAATGACCAAATAAAAATTCTAGAAATAAAAAAAAGATAAATAAAATTTCAATTTCAATGACTAGACTATCAGAGAAAATAGATGAACTGGAATATTGAAGAGATTACACAGACTCATGAGGAGGGGGGAAAGCAATGGGAAAAAGGAAAATGTTCAAGAAACCTGGAGATTAGGATGAGAATATTCAATATAAAACAATAAAAACAATAAAGAGAATGGGAAGAACCAATATTAAAAGAGATAATGGCTGACATTCCCCAGAATTAGTGAAAGACATCAATGCAGAGATTAAGAAAGCCTAGAGAATCCCAATCAGGATATATCAAAAGAGGTCCATTTCTAGACATATTAAATGTTTGAAAAACAAACACAGAGAGGAGACCTTAATAGCAATCAGAGAGAACAAGCAGATTATCTAGAAAAAAGTGACAAGCATTAATATAAATCAACTAGCATCAAATAACTAATAATTTTGAATTCTAAACAAGAAAAGCTATCTTTCAAAGGGGGAGGGCCAAAAAAAACTACGTCAGATTATGCCAAACTAAGAGAAATTACTACCAAAACACTCATTGTGGGAACTTCTAAACAACATGCATTTTAGAAACAAGTAAAGGATCCCAGAAGGCAGGTTTGAAATGCAAAGGGTCAATGAGCAAATATGAAGTTAAACATGTGGTTAAATCTAAATAAAAAAATGATGATAGAAAACATCAACAATGTTTAATTTATGGGTTTTTAAAAATTAAGAGAATTGAAATTCTAGAAAATGGCACATAAAATTCGGAGGTGAGTAATTAGAATTCAAGTGTGCTTTGCTTCTTTTATTGTTCAAAAAAAGCTTAAATATAGTGATCAAATTTTAATTCTATTATGTTAATTATGCATATTAAAGTTTCTAGGATGTCCATTAAAAGAACTAGAATACAGGAGGGAAACTGGAATTAGAGTTTCAGGAAATAAAACCAATAAATTCAAAAAAAGGAGGCAAAAGAAGAAAAAGAATGAAACAGAAAAAAAACCCACAGGATAAATATTATTAGAAAGTACAAAACCAAGATGGCAGAAATGAATCCAAATAGTAGAGTTATTACAAATAATGTAAATGGACTAAACTCTCCAGTTAAAAGACAAAGACTATCAGAATAGATCATGACCTGGATGGAGTAATTGGTCGAAGTGGAGGAGGAGTAGAACTGAGGCTCAGTAGGGAACCCCAGCAGCACCATGTCACATAGGTTTTAACAGCTTAGCTGAGGCATTTGACTTTGATTGGGCTCTCCAACAAGAGCATGGGACAGGAGACTATTTTTTTAAGATTTCTACTATTATTTTTAATGAAATGTTATCTAGCATATTCATAGCTTATACTGATAAGCATTTTAAAAATTAAAACAAGAAAAGAATCTCAAAATAAAGAATAATCCTTTGGTTTTAAGATAGATAGATAGATAGATAGATAGATAGATAGATAGATAGATAATAGATAGATCTAAGATTTTCCTCTATACACTTCTGTATTATTTAAATTTGGGACATTATTTAAGTGCTATTTTTGTGATTTAAAAAGCTCAAAACTTGGCAGTGGGGTACTGTGGATTTTCGAGTAAAGATGGACTTGGGATTGGAATATTTGAGGGAGAGGGGTTAGCCTGCAGGATGAATTTCGAGATCAGGACACAAAGACTAGAGTTAAAGAAATAAGTTTGAACAACAGAAGAGACTGCCTGTCTGGACCAGTGTGATAAATGTAGGATGGAAGGAAAGGATAAATCTAAAAAGAAAGAAGTGACAGAATTTGTTGACTGTTCCTGTTCCTGCAGGTCAGGAGTGGTTTGAGCAATTGAGTTCTTAAATATGAAGCAAGAGGCAAAAATTATCTAATAAATGGTGATGACAACAATGATGCCCGCTCTAGTCTGCTTCTGCAGAAGGATTCATTACTAATCTGAGCCAACTCCAGGGAGTCTCTATTTGGAGAGCAAAAGACTCACTTATTAGACATCCAAGAGGGTTGTACAGAACAGTGGTCCCCTCCTTTATATCTTTCTTGGGAGGCATTTGGCATAGCAGAGGATGCAGCACCACTATAGCCTTTGGCATCTCCATAGCACAAGCCAATTTGATTAGAATGAAAAAATTAAAAAAAAAACAAAACAAAAAACCCACATCATTTGTACACTCTACAAGGACCTTCCCTAAACCTAGTCCACCATACTAGAGGAAATGGAATTACCTTGGAATTTCAGATAAATTGAAGGGAGAAGGCAGTATCCTAATTAGGCCACAGGCTGTGACATGGGGTTGGTAGGTGCAACTTCTGGGCCCCGGACAGGTTCTTTCTGGAGCTACGCTATCTAGTGGTTGGATAGGATATCCTGAGCTCCAAAAGGCAAGGAACCAATTACCTGGAAATGGAAGCACCTTCATCATCGTTTTGGGCACCACCAGAATGGTAGCCACACTGACCCTTCAGAGGCCTCCTAGAACTCCATGTACGGAACCTGAGCAAGCAAGTTCTCAGTTTCTCTGAGCCCTGGTTTCCTTATCTGTAAAATGGGTTGGCAATAACAGACTTCTAAAGGTTTGTCATGAGGGTCGAATGGGATGATGCTATAGAAATTACACAGTGCTTGGCCAATGTACTAACTTAATACGTATTTTCTAAATCTATTTTTTAAGGCAAGGAGATAAAGAGAGCTCTTGTGTGCCACCCCAGCATCCCTCCCCCACAATTGGACCTATTCCAAAACAAGACGGCATTCTGTACCTTGAGGCCATTTGTGCATTATTAACCAGATCCTCTCCAAGGAGCTAACGGCTCCTCTCCATTACCCCTGCTCCCTGATAGCACTGCCTGAGGTCCGAGCCCTGAGAACTGACCCAGGGTCACTGGCACGCTCAAAGAAACGAAGAAACATGACCTCCATTGGCTTCCCAGGTACAGGTACAGAGGCACGTCCTCGCCCAGAAACTTTGGTGCCTGCCCTGCTCCAGACCCAGCTCCCATCACGATGCCCATCTGCCCCCACCTGCTCTCATCACTGGCAGCGAAGTGGTTTCAGAGAACCTTGTACATGGAGGCAAGACTTGGAAGGAGTTCTTTTCCCTGAAGACAGTTTGTTCTTACAATAAACTACAGTTTTATCCACTCTGAATGCCAACAGGGATGGTATTTTCTCATGATTAAGCTTCTTCACTCCCCCCTTCCCTTCTTTAGACTTTGGCTATAAATAGGAGCATCTTTGTTCTGTCTCCTCTGGACAGTAATTGGAAACACGAACTGGGGAGACACCCTCCTGCCTGTCCACGTCTCTTGGTTGCTCCTCCACAAGTCGGCAGTCGCACAAACAAGCCGGCGGCTTTGGTTGTGTTTTCTCTGAAGTCAGTTTCTGCCACTAAATGGTTATGGATTCCAGCATCTCGAGAACCTCAGGACCAAGACGGATGGTATTTTCGTGTTCGTTTGAACATGTGCACTTAATGTGCTTGGTTAATTAGAGTAATTAGTAGTCTTTTCATCCCAAGGCCGTTGCTGAGATTAAAACAGGGCTGTTATTTCTTTTAATGGACTAACTGAAGAATTTTTGTTTTGGAAGTGAGTCAGATGAAGTTCTGCTCTGCAACAGAAGACGAAGGGACACGGATTCTGAGGACCTGGGGTCTTTGGGCAGAGTTCCCAGCCTCGGTTAGTCCCTCCAGATTTCCATCCGTCAATAACGACAATGCCCAGGGGGATATCAGTTAATGCCCAAACCAGGACACTTTTGAGGATTAAACGGGGCTCTAATTATAAATGCAAAGACTGTTGTGACAGAATTTTTCCAGGAGATAATTTTTGACAAATTCCTGGCCTGGGAGAGCTGGCCCTAGCGCAGCTGTGGTCCGCGTGGGCTGTGGTCTGCGTGGGCTGTGGTCTGCGTGGGCTGTGGTCCGCGTGGGCTGTGGTCCACGTGGGCTGTGACGGCTACTCTCCACCCCCTCATCTGTGACTCCTCTGCCAGGTAGCACTGATTCTCTCATTGCTCCCTGCTGCTTCTCTCCACCTCCCACAGCCCCTGCTCCTCGTCTTTCCTGCTTGGTGGAGGCCAAAGTGCTCCACTCTGCTTAACTAATTCCCTCTGATGCCGACATTTCTATCTTTGCAATTGACGTCCCTGTGAAGTTTCCCTTTGTACATTTCCCTGTGCCTGTATCCCCATTATTCAGGTATCATCACTCAATAACCGTTCGACAGCTGTAATGCTTTTCATCTGGAAAGAATTGGCTTTTATTGATGGCAAATGTTGTGATGAACTTGCATGCCCACTTGGAGCCAGAGGAGCTTTTTATTGGGTGAACCGCACTAAGATGTGGTTGCAAGAAATGTCTTTGGAGTGTGGACTGAGATGTACTTTTGGGAACAGGTCTTGTGGCGGAGGGAGGGGAGCAGCCTTTCCCTGTATCAAAGTCTCATCAATCAAAATGCATAAGAGCAATGTTATTAATAACCTGATAGTCGCATGGCACTTAGTATTTTTCCAAGCACTTCTCTGGAATCCTAATATGCAGGCAGGACAGATATTATTACTTCCATGTTATGAGTTAAGCAACACTGTAACAGGACTCACCGGCCCCATGAGCAAGGAGTCAGTTGATAAGCAGGTAAGTGTCTCATGAGAAGGATACGGTTAGCAGGTTATTGGGCATGAATAGCCGTCCTGGGGGGGTCCTAGATGCCCTCTGAACACCAGGAGTCCTTTCCCAAGCTAAATTCTTCTCGTGTCCCCTTTGTCTGGTCCAAATATGAGAGCATGGCCACCATGTCCAGGCACGGTGCTCATCTCAATGCCGCCTGCAGTGCAATTAAGAATCCTGATGCCTAACCCAGATGCGATGGAAAACAAGGCTCATTTAGCAACATAACGCCATTGGCTTGTGGTGCGGTGGACAGAATGTGAATGCCACCTGTTAACTGTCCCAAACTAGAGCCATTCTCCACTGGATCTAACAAGAGAATGGCAAACACTGGATGATGGGGGAGGTGACACTAGCAGCATGAGCAATTGGCTGCTTTGGACCCCAGGGCCCCCCGCCCCCCACCCTGCACCAGCCTTGGCACCAGCCATGGTAAAATAAGAGAGCTAGGGGGCTAGACAGGAACTGGGAACGCCTTGGGGACACTGCCATCACCATTCCGCTGATACGGAAGCTAAAGCCTCAAGACTGTGAAGGGACTTGTCCTAGTCAGCAAGGTGAGCCAGGGCAGAGCAGCGCTAAGAACCAGGACCTCGAGAGAATGTTCCCAGCCTGAACCAGTGGGTTTTCTAACGCACCCACCTGCCTTCTCTTCCTTCTTAATCCACTGGCTCTCCCGTATTACTTGTCTGCAGCTGGTGCTCAGCGGCTCACCAGTCTACCTGAATTAAGAAGAGGATATTTGGCCCAGCCGGTGTGCTCAATGGTTGGGTGTTGACCCATGAACCAGGAGGTCACCCGTTGAATTCCTGGTAGATCAATGTTTCTCTCTCATCGATGTTTCTATCCCTCTCCCTTTCTCTCTCTCTAAAAAATCAATTAATTTTTGTTATAAATAAAAAGAAGAAGAGGATATTTTTCTACACACTTGGTTTCTCCATGCCCCTCCCACCTTCAGATCCAGAGCCTTCATGACGAGGGAACAAAGCTCCGTGAGCAGCACGTTGTACCAGGGCCACGTGGAGGTGGGTGAACCAGCAGGATGTTGTCACTCAAAGAGGCGGTGCCTGCTCAGTGTCCCGCTGGCGCGCCCCGAGGGGTGCACTGTGAGACATGTCCTGATACCTTCAAGTTCATCCTCATCCCAGACACACTCGATCACCCGGGAATACACTGGGAGGAAAGTGGTTTTGTTTCTAGGCCACCTGCTTCCATTATTCACGAATGTCCCTCAGCAGGACCACAGCCTCATTGCTTGTGTTAACTGGCTCCTAACGTAACACTTGGACTCTCTGGAGCTCAGATTTTTTGTCATTTCAGACCTAACCCTCCATGGCTCACGGTTCAAGGGTGTTTTCCTTACCCTTTTTGGCTTCCTCTAGTTCTTTATCTGCTCTTTGTTTTGCTTGGCTTATGAAATGTCATATCTCATTCTAAGCCAACATGCTGCTCCTACATCAGTTCAGTTTCAGTCATAGAATATCGACGAGAGGGCCTGGGCCACGATTCGCTTCTATAGACTCTAAGATTGTAGGAAATTCCCTCCAATGGATCTACAGCTCATTGCCCATGCTATATGTAGGTTCTTAATTTGTATTTTGCTTGGAAAACTTATGGGGATTTCCTCCTCAACTTCCCGTCAGAAATCAACCATCTGGTGCTACTACCACCACCATTTGGTTAAGAAGGAAGCCAAAGGCACCAGCTGGAGCAGTGGTGACTAATAAGGCCCTGATTTCACGGCTGTTGGGGTCTCTCAGCTGCTGGACTTACTCACTGTTCTGTCTCATCCTCTGTCCTTCCTTCCAGCATTTGTCATGCTGCATCTTCCTCCATCACCCTTCCCAGTCTGGCTCCTCTTGGGTTCTCTTTTTTTAAAATATTTTTATTTATTTCAGATAGGAAGGGAGAAGGAGAGAGAGATAGAAACATCAATGATAAGAGAGAATCATTGATCAGCTGCCTCCTGCATGCCCCACACTGGGGATCAAGCCTACAACCCAGGCATGTGCCCTTGACCTGAATCGAACCAGGGACCCTTCAGTCCACAGGCCAATGCTCTGTACACTGAGCCAAACCAGCTAGGGCAGTGGTCAGCAAACTCATTAGTCAACAGAGCCAAATATCAACAGTACAATGATTGAAATTTCTTTTGAGAGCCAAATTTTTTAAACTTAAACTATATAGGTAGGTACATTGTTATTAACTTAATTAGGGTACTCCTAAGGCTTAGGAAGAGCCACACTCAAGGGGCCAAAGAGCCGCATGTGGCTCGCGAGCCACAGTTTGCCGACCA